>NW_027533010.1:3155668-3221028 GCF_008692635.1 Crocuta crocuta | reverse complement strand
GGGGGGGGGGGGGGTGCAGAGGGAATGCAGTGGGTAGTGCCACACATTTTCCTGCTAGCGTCAATGTACCTGGTTGCATGCTCATCTGGGATGCAGGAGCCTCTCAACTGTTTCCTGGATTTCTCACAAAGGGAATTGATCCTTGTATTGTTAAATTGGTGTTTTCATGTGACAATGGAGGATCCAAGGCTTCCCATTCCATCATCTTCTTGATGTCACTCCCTGGTTTTGTTTGTTTTTAGTGGAAATCACAATGCTTACTTAGGGTTTTCACTGGGTAGGAAAGTGTTCTAAGTAAAATGAAAACTTCGGAACAGGGACAGGTATACGATAAGAGAAAGAGAATAATAGATACAGATAGGACAGTAAAAATCATGGATGACCCTTCCCCATATGATGTCATGCAGTTGATAACCACCTTATTTTATCCATAATAATGTTTTAAAAAGTGTTGCTTTAACTCAAATACAGGATCAACATATATCTATGTAAATAGCATAATTATTTTCAATACTGACTTTTAAAAAACCTTCATTAGTGACAAACTATCAGTTTACAATCACATTTCACATTCATCTTGTCCATATGCCACAGTGAGCACAGCTTCCATTTGTGTTCAATAAAGGTGTGATAAATAAGTGAAGGATCCCATTATTCTGTAGAAGACACAGTAAGAAAGAAGACTCTATTTTCATTTTTTTTTTATGAACTCCAAAACATACCAGTGATTAGGTGCAACATGGTCATTCCACTGGCAAGTTGGAAGCAAAACTAAATATCCACTGACTCTAATGTTTGATATTTAAAACTGACTCTAATAGTTATGTTTATAATACAAGACCTTGCCAAAAATTAACTTTTCTATATAATCAATAAGCAATTAGAAAATTTAATAGGAAAAAAGATCACAGTTCCACTTGCAACACAAAGTATCATGATATAAGAAATATAATCATAAAATATCTAAATAGTCCTTAAGAACAAAGATGCCAGAGCCAGACTGCCAGGATGTGGATCCTGACTCCATTGCCTCCTAGCTGTGTGACCCTGGGCAACTTTTCAGATGCCCCTCTGTCTATTCATGTGTTAAAAGTACAGATAATAACTACTTCTGAGTTACTGAATGAGAGAATTACTGTAAAGCTGATGGAAAAGTGCCTGACAAACATAAGTGCTATCACTAGGTTAGTTTATCATTATTGTTACTATTTCATAAAGAAAATTATCAATGATAATGAGGAACATCATGCTATGCAATAAATGGAAACAAATAAATACCATGTTCCAGGGTCGGTAAAGTCAAATTCATATTAATAAGATAATAAGTTAGAAAGAGAATAGGAAGAAAAGCAGAAGAAAATGGATAACATGTACCTGAATAGAATAATTCAAATGAATCTAAGACTTAAAAAAATCCAACTAAATTAATCTATAAATTTAATGCAGTTAAACCAATTTGGTTTTACAGAGTTTGGTAACTTGATTATGAAGTTAATTTGGAAGAGATTATGCATGGACACAGCTGAAAAGATTTTGAAAAAAGAAACAGAAGCCAGTAATAATGATAATGCCATGACAGGTATTAAAACAGACTATGAAGTCTTTAAAATGAAAAACATGTGGTATTGGGGCATCTGGGTGGCTCCATTGCTTGAGCATCCAACTTTGGCTCAGATCATGATCTTATGGTTCGTGAGTTCAAGCCCCATGTTGGGCTCTGTGCTGACAGCTCAGAACCTACAGCCTGCTTCAGATTCTGTCTCCCTTTCGCTGCCCCTCCCCCACTCACACTGTCTCTGTCTCAAAAAAAAACATTAAAAAACTTTTAAAAAAAAACGTGGTATTGGCACAAGAATACATAATCATTAATAGAACAAAATAGAAAACAAAGAATTATATTCCTTATTTATGAGGATTTAGTATGTGACATGGATAACATTTTAAATAATTAGAGAAAAGTTAGACTGCTTACTAGCTGGTATTAGACATGGCTCTTTATATGGGGGATGTAAAGCAGATTCTCACACCAAAAAAACTCCTCATGCTTTATCTTACAGAAACATAAATTTCAGATGGATTTAAGAGTCATAGATTTAAGAATGACCAAAAATGGAAAAGGATGAATATATATTATACATACATAAAGGAAAAATCCAGTTCATCCCATTGCGTTTCTCTATTGTGTGTCTCCTTTACTACTTACAGAGAACACTTCACTTGCGGCAGTGATGGCCACCAAATATGTTGGGATTTTTCCCCACATCAAGCAATTCTCTACATCACCAGCAGAGTATCCTACAATTTAATTCCATTCTGATACTACCTGAAGACAGTGTCAGATGTCCCAGGTATGGGCTCAGTCCCACAAGACTTCCCAGAGCCCCCATCCCCACTGCAGATGCTAGTAGTAAGCCCAGACTATCATCTGTGCTTCTGACCTATTGGCTATAGCTTGGAGTGTCCAATGACCCTCCACCACTCCTTGTGTTCAATTAATTTGCTTGAGTGGCTCACAGAACTCAGGGAAACACTTAAACACTTACCAGTTTACTGAAGGATATAATAAAGAATACAGATGAAACCCAGATGAAGAGATACATAGGACAAAGTCTGTGAGGTTCCCTAATACAGGAGCTTCTTTCCCCATGGAGTTGGGATGCATCATTTTTCTAGTATGGATTTTCCAACCTGGAGGCTCTCTGAACCCTATCGTTTTTAAATGGTTTATTGTCAAGTTGGTTTCCATATAACACCCAGTGCTTCCCCACAAGTGCCCTCCTCCATGCCCATCACCCACCTTCCCCTCCCCTTCACCCCCATCAGCCCTCAGTTTGTTCTCGGCATTCAAGAGTGTCTCATGGTTTGCGTCCCTCCCTCTCCCTGACTAATTTTCCCCTTCTTCTCCCCCATGGTCCTCTGTTAAGTTCCTCCTAATCCTCCTATACGTGCAAACATATGGTAGCTGTCCTTCTCTGCCCGACTTATTTCGCTCAGCATAACACATCCATGTTGCTACACATGGCCAGATTTCATTCTTTCTCATTGCCATGTAGTATTCTATTGTATAGATAAACCACATCTTCTCTGAACCCCATCTTATTGGGATTTTACGGAGGCATCCTCCTTGCATGATCAATTATTAATTCCACTTCCAGCTCCTCAGCCTTTCTGTAGGATAAGAGAGTGAGGCTGAAAATTTCAAGCTTCTAATTGTGACTTGGTCTTTCCGGTGACCAGCCCCCAACCAGGAGCCCAGCCAGAGTCACCTCATTAGAACAAAAGATGCTCCTAGAATTCTAATCACTTAGGAAGTCACAGGGTTTTAGGAGCCCTGTGTCAGGGATGGGGTCAGAGTCAGTATTAGAACAATAGATGCTCCCAGTGCCCTTATCACTTAGGAATTTACAAGGGTCTTAAGAGTTCTGTACCAGTAACCAGAGGCAGAGGCCAAAATATATATTTCCTATCATCTCACAACAGAACACAAAATGCAGAAACCATTAAAAATAATATTGTCTTTTGAAAAACATTAAAATGTAAAGCTTTTATAACAAAAAGCACATAAAATTAAAAAGTGGGTAGAAGGACAGGGTAAATTATTTCACATTCATGAATCAAGTGATTAACATCTATAATATATTAAATCATTAAAATCATCAATTTAAAGAAAAAGCAAAACATAAATAAACACAATCCATGAAAAGATGCCCAACCTCACCATTAATAAGGGAAATACAAAAATGGGAAAAAAAGACTTACTATTTTTTTTGCCTGTCATATTACATGGAATTCAAAAGTTGTAACATTCTGTTTGTTACAGAATTTGTGCCACTGAGACAAATGTAATTTTAAAAAACATTTCAAAAAAAATAAAATAAAAATAAAAAACATTTCAACTTTACAGAAGTTGTAAGGAATGGTTTGGTTTCAGTGCAGGATTTAAGGGAGGTTGTGAAGGTGCTTGTAGTCATTGTTGGTGCAAATGCACATTTCTATAGCATTTTGTAGGACTATTTGGGGGCTTCTAAAAAATTATTAATATGGATAACATTGGATCAATTCTATTTCTAAGAATCTGTGCTATAAGACACATAAGTGCAGACACATGCACATGCGTGCACATCACACAAACACGGCATGGAGATGCTCACTACATTATGCTAATTGCAAGAAAGGAAAGAAAGAAAAAGAAAGAAAGAAAGAAAGAAAGAAAGAAAGAAAGAAAGAAAGAAAGAAGGAAGGAAGGAAGGAAGGAAGGAAGGAAGGAAGGAAGAAAAGGAAAGAACTATAGTTTCCTCTACAGGAGAATAAATAAATTACTTCCAGAGTCTAGAATACTATACAGTATTTAAAATGAATATGATAGGGGTGCCTGGGTGGCTCAGTTGGTTAAGTGTCCAACTCTTGATTTTGGCACAGGTCATGATCCCAGGGTGGTGAGATGGAGCCACACATCTGGCCTATGCTAGGTGTGGAAACTGCTTAAGATTCTCTCTCTCTTCCTCTCCCTCTGCCCCTCACCCATGCGTGTGCACAGGTGTGTGTGTGTGTGCACTCTCTCTATAAAAATAAATAAAATAAAAAATAAATAAAATAAATATGATAGATCTTTAAGGAGTGAGCTGGAAATATCTATATATACATATAGATATATGTCTATATATAGACATATACATACACATAGACATATGTCTGTCTGTCTGTCTGTCTCTCTATCTATCTATGTTTATTTTTGAGAGAGAGAGAGAGAGAGCAAGCATGAGCTGGGCAGGAGCAGAGAGAGAGGGAAACAGAATCTGAAGCTCTTTCAGCAAATGGCCCGATGTGGGGCTCAAACTCACAAACCATGAGATCATGACCCAAGCCTAAGTCAGATGCTTAACCGACTAAGTCACCCAGGTGCCTGAGATATTAGATATACTATTAAGTGAAGAGAGGATGTTGGAGTTAAAAATAATAATAAATAATAATAACACTAATTTAATGGTTGCTATGTGCTAGGAATAATTAAGCGTATTTAATATATACAATTAATATGTGAAATATTCAGAACTGTGGAACACATACACATTTCTCACAAAAATCCTTTAAGGCAAGTATTATTATTATGCATATTTTAGATATGAGGAAACTGAGGTACAGAGAAGTCAAGTGACTTGTGGAAGATTAAAGATTTTGAATCCAGGCAGTCAAACTCCTGAGTCTTGGGTGCATATGAGATAATGTCTTTCTCAAAACAAAAAAAGGGAACAAAAATTGTATAATGTCTAAAACTCCACAGGGAAAGTTGGGCAGGCAGGTAGATAGACAGATAGATAGAAACACTATGAATGCATGGTAAAAGACCTCAAAGGTATAAAGTATTAATGGTATTTAGTTTTTGAATATGTGGAGCTGGAGAGATATCTTTTTCCTCAGTATATTTCTGTACTGCTTGAAATTTTACAAGTATGTATTCATTTAATACTTGTATAATTTAAAATATTAAAAATAATCATCTAATGATTGTACACACACACACACATTTATTCAGTTTACCCTCTATAAGATGTTGGTGGTTATTTGTGAAAATTATATATTGATTATGATAACAATGGCTAGAATTTAGGAGCTATTGAGATCATATACTTCAAATAGTTCACTGATCAGTAAAAGAAATTTCAATCCATTAGGGCACTTTTGAATGACTGCACAATATAAAATATATTGGAGCATAATAATACATACATCTCTCAACCCACTGGCACAGTCACTGCTCTGATGTCTGTGTTATTAAATGGTTCATCTTCCTCTCCACCATTTGTGGTTTCCTTTTCCTTTCCTGTAAATCGTGACTTTTTCTCTGTAAATGGGTGATCTTAAAATGGGTGACTAGCTCATGTGATACAAAAGCAGTTTCTAACAGTGACAAATCTTGGCAGGCCACGTTCCCTGGTTTTTAAATAATCCTTTTATTCAAATTGACTTCTAATCCAAGCCTCCAAGAGCAATCCCAGGAGTCTTGAGGCCTGGGACCTAGAACAGACCTGCTTGCCACCTTACTGTGCCCAAAGCAATTCCGAAAAGCAATCTGAGATCACAATTGTTTACCAAGCACATGTTTGCTGTTTTGGAGACTCTTTGAAAAGCATCTCATGGCAAAGGGGGCCCCTGCTGGACCAGAAGGGGATGTTCTGATCTGAGTTTTCCTGGATAATTACAATGGTCTGATTTGATGCAGGAAAGATTTTTTCATACAAACATTAGACGACAACCAAGATTCTTTATGATACAATGTGATATGAAATGATTTTATGCAGACAAAAATTTAAGGCTAGCAAAATTCTAAAGCCTGATTGCTCATGGGATAATATTTCAAGCCTCCAATCATTCCATTTTAAAATACCTCAAGTTTACAATGATGAATCTAAAAGCACTAACAAACCCTACTCATTCAACTCTAGTTCTTGAAATGGCATCTGCCTTTGAGCTATAAAAATAACAGATGATTTTTTGATAGCTTATCAGTTAACAGACTGCTTAGTTAGGGTAGCACATTTTTATGCTAATGTCAGCAGAGAGGGAGAGGGAAAAAGGAAAGTAAAAACACAGAGCACTGTGATGGGGTAGAGAAAGATTTAAGGACACATTTTGATGAAAAAAATAAAGATTTTTCTTTTCCAGGGTTCTTCCTCCATAAGGTAAGGTAAGACCATGGAGTTGGAATTGTTCAAATTTAAAATAGACCCTAGGGCTAGGTGAGGGAAGTAATAAAATGTGATTTAATGTTTACGTCCTATAAAATATGCCTTATACTGGGTACAAAATAAATGAGGAACCTTCATGGACAAAGAATTCCATTGAGGTGCCAGTGAGCTAAAAGATGTATTTTTTGAAATGTCAATATGACATTACAGTCTTAGAGTTAGGATTGTAATATTAATTCCAGGAATTCAAGCCTAGTCAATTGAGAAATACTGTTGAGGCTTTGATGTATTTTTGTCATATTAACTGAAGGAAAATAGAAATGGGATTAATATTAGATTTTTCTAAACAGTTTAAAATAAATCATAAAACCATAGAATCCTGGATTACAAGAAACCTACAATTATGTTGGTACAACCTGATATCCAGAGCCTGCATTCCATCTTCATTAGCATAATCATAATGTAACGTGTATTTTGCATAACATATTTAACTAGACTTATTGCAGTGGTCACTTCACAATATAGCTGACCCTTGAACAACACAGATTTAAACTGGGCATGTTCACTTATTCACAGATTTTTTTTGATACATGACAGGACTGCCAATGTATTTTCTCTTCCTTGTGATTTCAATAACATTTTTTTCTAGCTTACTTTATTGTAAGAATAGAGTATAAAATACATCTACCGTGCAAAATATATGCTAATCGACTATTTGTTTATGTTACTGGTAAGGCTTCTGGTCAATAGGGGGCTACTAGTAGTTAAATTTTGGGGGGAGTCAAAGGTTATATACAGATTTTGTCAGGGCCCCAAACTCTCACATTGTTTAATGGTCAACTGTATATTTGTTGTATACCTGAAACCAATGTTCTATGCCAATTATACTCCAATTTAAAAAATAATATATTTAAAATTTAATACGTATTAAGAATTTTGTATGTTCCAGGAACTCTACTCAATATTAGTCAACTGGGGGATCAAAGTCTCTTAACAAGAATGGTGAATTTAAATTAAATAGTGAAAGAAAAGTCAAGTTCACCAGATAGATAAAGAGGTAAATGGTATTTAGGAAAGGGTAATAGCAAACATAAAAGCTAAGAAAAACAAAATGTTGTGCATTCAAAGAACTTCAAGTTGTCTAACAGGAGGAGAAAACAGACTATACTAGGTGGCTGGCTAGTGGAAAACCTGGCGTGTCACGCCAGTGGATGAGCTGAGGTTGAACCAAGTGAACACAGATTTTAGTTATGTTCAGAAGAGATCATTTTAACAATTTTGAAGGATAGATTGAAGATGGTGGTGATGGTTTGGTGATACATCATGCAGGGCTATTTCCCTTCGATAACAGTCTAAATAATATGTAATAAAGAGCTAAATATGGCCAATGAGACAGAACAGAAGGCAGCCGATTTGAGACGTATTTAATAGCTAATCTCTTCAAGTTTCATGGAGAAAAAGGCCAGGATTCCTCCTGATCTTCTTGAGCAAGTGACTGGACAGTTGCATATCCTTAGGCAGGAGGATGAAGAGAAAGCTTTTGGGATAAAAAAATGACATATTTGAAGGCCTTGAGTCTGTCCAGGGAATGGCTGACAAAGTGTTGGAAATGTGTCTTCAGGGGTCTGGACCAGAGAAATTTTGGAGAGTTGCCTTTCTCAACCAACACGAATTCCAGGAGGGAATTAAATCTTAAAGTAAATTATTTGAGTGACCACTTTCTCAATTCTCCCAAGGATGGTACAAAGCTGGTACCATTCCAAATACATAGAAGAAAAGTTAAGTCATGACACAGAGTGGACAATTCGGGCATCAAAATTTCATTCTCCCTATGCACCAATGTTGAGATGGGATAAGCTTACCCAGGGAAAAGAGAAAAGGGTCAAGAGCTGTGTCATCTTATATTTCAGGGTCAAGGAAAAAAAAGTCCAAAAAAACACCCCAAGAATAGCCAAAAAAAAATGACTGGATAAGAGATTTGAAATGTAGATTTCGCAAATGGATTTGTAGAAACCAGAGAACGTTTTGAGAAAAAAACAATGTCAATTATGTAAAAATCTCAGGCTTAGAGAATGATAGGGTCATGACAATAACATTTACTGAGTATGCACTGAAAAACAGATGTGACATATTTAAGAACTGAAAGTGTGCTTATTAGAATGTCATTAAGGGAACCACAAAGGTCAGTCAAATAGCTAATTTAGAAAATAGATGTGAAAAAATGTGAAAAGAAAAAGAAAATATAGAAAGACAGATTTTGGCTCAAATATAGGACAAATAATCTTTAATAGCAGATTTTTTCATGAGGCTTAGGTCAAGTCTGAAATCTCTCACCACTGACAAACAGTATGCCCTGAGTATTTTGATACTTCCACTTTTGGGTGAGCTCTGACCTTAAGGGTGATGTTACTGAGAGATTCTGTTCTCATGTAACTTCCACTCACCATGAGCATCATAGGAATATGTGCTGAGACTCCATGAATCCTTCTTTTAAATACTCTATGATGACCTAATATTTGCTTTGAGCCAAAGCTTCTCCAGGTTGAAGATCCCCAGACCCATAAACCAGTCATCTCTCTTGTAACATGGTCCCCTTCCCTCGTGTTCTCCTTACACATCCATGTGGATGCTCCATTTTTATTTAGGGTCCTTGCACATAATAAGGTATAGGAGAAAAGGATATAATATTACTTACTACAAGTGAGTGATATTCTTTCTTTACCTTTTTTTGAGCTTATGAGAAAAATAAAATGATGGGAAAACGAAGTTAGGAGAACAAAATTTTAATTCTTAAGAACTATCATTAAATCACCCTTTATGGATAATAACTGTAATGTTTGTCATGTGTCAGGTCTTATGCTAATTCCTTATCTGTATTACCTCATTTAATTATTGAAACGATTCCTGGGTTGTACATATTTGCTAACAAATGGGGAGACTGATGCAACAAGAAAGTAAGTACTTTGCCCAAGGTTACACAATAGTAAGTGATAAGCCTAGAAATTGAATCCAGGTCCATCTGACTCCATCCAATGTCTTCTGCATAATACATATGAGAAAAATGAGTCCCTGAAGGTGACTTCTTAAGAGTCACCATCTAACTAGCAGTAGAATCAGGCTGGCATCCAAGCTCTCTGATTAACAGTTCTGTATTCTGTTATACCTACTGAGAGGGGTTACCATGAGGACACAAGGGAACCATTAAATAAGAAATTATGGTTTTGTGAGTTTGCTCAATTTGTGTTTAGGAATGCATATGTTTAACAGTATTTACAAGAATAAGAAAACACTAAAATACATTTGAATATCTAATAGAGTATCTGCAGATCTCTGATGCAGAAACACCTCTGAACAAAAGGCTGTGGGGAGAATTTGAAGTCCTAAGCCACACTGGGTTCATCTTTCCTGTAACAAAACTGCCCATCAGTAGAAAGTCTGATGAAATTGGAAGCCATGTCCCCATCTTCTCATGATTTGTTAGTTTTCATTTCTCTGGACGCTTTCTACCATGGTTTGAATCATTTAAGTGTATGGGGTCATACAGTAGATTGTCATAGATTCCTGTACAAATGGATGGAAGTTATGGGCTCTCTCCCCAAAAGCACCTATGGAACCCACTTTGAAGAGAGACCCTGTGCCCCAGGCAATGCTAAGCAGGCAGAACATGGTGAAGGAGCTGAATCTGATCTAAAAATGGAGAAAGAAAAAGTTCCTAAAAGCTGACCAACTGTTTCAAGTCTAACAGGACTAATGGATTTTACTGCAGATTTTTAAATGGGTACTAAAAGTATTAATGTCAAAGTTGTTTAGTGAATCTACGCCATTGGAAAAATTAAAGATGTTTTTACCTCAATATTTTGCTCTTTGTTAATAAGTGATAAATAACCAATGAGATGAGAATAGAAACACAATTTTGCTCCATCATTTGGACTAAATCAAACCTTCTCCATGAACTTATAAAATTTCAATTTTGCCTAACTGCAAGTGTTAATCAGAAACTCCTCTAATGCATAAGGTTTTGAAGATGGGTCTTTTGGATTTACAAATCAAATTTTTAAAATTTTATTACAAAAATTATTAGTGGATCTGTTGTAAACTGGTTGAGGAATTCAAGTACACTGAGCCTCATGCATTTTCCAGTCATAACACCTCACACACAATCACATACATTCAACATATTCCAGGATGAGTCTAAATGTGCTTGCTTCTCGTGAAAACAAGTATATTTTAAAGGGATTATTTTACTGACACAGGAGGAATAACTTAGTCATCAGATCTAGCACTATGTCCAGCTAGATTTCTGAACTTCATTTTGAAACACGTCTATGCATTGAAGGTAAATATACATAAAGAAAATAATTCAGCATGAAAAGGTAGACAAATATTATGCCTATTACAACTAATGCCTTTGAAAAACAATCATGTCACTTACATATTAATAACTGTAGGATAACAATTTTCACTCTGAATGGATGTTTGCATTTGCAAATCAGGGGACCAAAGGGGAACTTTATCATAATATTATCTACCATAATAAAAGTGTGACTCCCTTAGTTTGAAAAGGTCATCGAGCATACATAAATTTTTGGATGTGTGGTAAACAAATATTTCATGCATGGCTGATATGTACCTTTAAACACTAGGGGCTTTCTTCCATGATCTTATCAGTAACAGCCACTGTCTGAAAAAAAGTAACCAGATATACAGTGAAGTGAATGTGGTTCTTAAATGGAGTGTGTTACTCCTTCCCACTCTACTGAATGAACTGTTAAAAGACCAAGAAGGCTGTCATAGAGATATCACAGGAAATAAAGAACTCCAAGCCAAGGGTGTGTCCAATGGGGTTGGCATGCAATGACAGACCGCCCTCCCCACATGGAAAATCTCGTCACCCATCTGAGATATCACATAACGGTGGCAGCGCTCCAGAGACAGAATGAGCTCCACCTGTTTGCAATGTGTTTAGCTATTAATATTTATGTAGTAATTCAAGGGAGTAAAAAATGACAAAATGAACCAAGTTGTATCACTGTTGGTGCTTTCAACCAAGATTTCTTAAAAAAAAAAAAAAAAAGTAACAGCATGAATCTGTCCTTCGCTGTGGGAAGAAATTGTGTGACATCCTTAGGATGCCAAGGGTTGTTGAAGAGAAGGCAGTAGCCGTGTCCTTGGCATGTCCAGAACATTTTACTCTACCATTGACTTAATAAGAAAATTTTACTATTTGTAGTTGTGTTTCTGAGTCATGTAAAAGCCATGTAAATTAGAAAAATATGTTTTCAGAGCTCTGCTGATACACTAGTATCAGCCATATCATTAAACTTAGAAAAGGCAAGAAGGGCACATGTTTCTCATGTCTCATCTGAAACAAAAGAAATTGGAAAGATGGCTGTCTTTATCAATGTCCTTAAGGATATTCGTGTAAGGTCATGGCCATTCTCCACAACAGCAGCCTCACAAGGTGAGCAATATTTCACGAAGATATTGTTTTGATGTTTATGGCCCTGTGATCTGCTGGTTTAGCTAAACGTATCTGCTGTTTTGGACTCTACTGCATCGTGAGGAAATAAACTTCTTAAATGTGTGGTAAAATGATGCATCCTCCTACTTATCCTGAAATGGCCTCTTTCAGGAATTGATCTTGTGGTGTGTGGCATAATGGCAAACCCAAAATTGGATCTAAAGACATCTAACCTCCAATTCCATTTCTGACCAATAAGGTTGTTATGATGAAATAATCATGAGCTCTGGGGTCAGAATAATTTGAATCCTAATGACAGATCCACTCCAAATTAGCTATATGGCTTCACAACTTTATTGAACTCTTGAGGCATGATCTATTATTTGTTAAATGGTAATGATGGTATTATCTCACAAAGATGGGAGAATTGAGCACTACAGCACATGTAAAGTGCCCAAAACACTTCTGAGTTTCCCTGGAATCATGTTCTGGGCTAGGACTAATATGTTGCAGGACCAGAGAACACCTGGAACTTATGTTATTTATTTCTAGTGTAGAACTTCCTCCATAAGATTTAATAATTGTGAGCTGGAACTTAGGATAGTGCCTGGCATATAGAAGGTATTTATCTTGGTTGCTTTTTGTTTGTTGTCAGTAAAAGACCATTCCCAGCATTGAGCGTTGGGTTCAAACAAAAACACTACTTTGGAAGTTTAATCCATCTCAGTAAAACTGGCAAGCAGATGCCAGGACCCTCCAGAGACCACAGAGAGAACTCCTTCGGAATTAATCCCTGTGGGAGGCACATAATGGCATTGGCTTTATTCTCACATTTCTTACAATCCACTTAACTACCACAAGCAAGCCATAAATTACTCAAGGCACCTTTGGGATAACTTATTCCTAAGTACCTTTCTGACACCAACATGGCCCTTCCAGCACAGGACTTCCAGGGTTCTAGAGTCATACTGAGAGCAAGGCTGAATGGTTGCTTGCACAATGACGTGTAAGACCCAAAATCCTAGAATAGTTACACTTAATGCTCTTTTACCCTTTCCTTCAATACTGAAGATACTAGGGACTGTGAATAAGTACCATGGTAAGCAGAAAACTGATCCTTTAAAGATGTCAGATCCTAATCCCTAGAATGTTTCAATGTTATCTTATATGGCAATGTCTTTTTGGTGTGATTAAATTAAGGGTCTTGAGGTGGGAAGATTATCTTGTGTAATCAGGGTGGGCCCTAAAGGCTCTTACAAATTTCCTTATAAGAGAAAGGCAGAGGGAGGTTGGCCACACACAGAGAAGATGACAAAGTGAAGACAGAGATGGAGTGGGATGATGTAGTTGCAAACCAAGGAACGCCAGCAGACTCCAGAAGTGAAGAGAAGCAAGGAGTAAATTCTCCACGAGAGCCGCAGGAGGGAGGGCAGCCTGCTGACACCTTGATCTGGGGCTGATCTCAGACATCTGGCCTCCAGGACTGTGACAGAATAAATTTCTCTTGTCTTAAGCCACCAAGTCTGTGGTAATTTGGCACAACAGTCACAAGAACTGATATATTCTATTTCATGACATTTTATCAAGCAGTTACTATTTGCCAGTTGCTGTGCTGGAACCGAGAAAGGGTTTTTGAGTATGTGAAGGTGAATGTGGCTTTAACCAAGTCTGCAGGAAGGTGTGAGGCTTATGAACACTCTAGCTGCCAGAAGTAGAGATTTAACATCTAAGCTTCTGCTTTCAACATGGCAAGCATTACTGGTCTTTCCTGACCCTTTCAGCCAATCCTAGTGATTAGTTCTCCATCTCTTCTGATTGTCATATTGTAAAACCCTTCAGTGGCCTCTTTTATCAAGACCCACTACTATTTACTTGTTTCCTCATCTTCACTGCTTATCATTCTCTCTTTTCCATAATACACAAGTGAGCCTTCCAGAACTTTCATGTCCTCCAATCTATCTATCTCAGCACTGAGCCTGGATGTTTAAAAGTCCCTCTTCTAGAAACAATCTTCTCTCATTCCTGACTTCAAAGCTAGATTACATCTCCATATTCTGCTTCCCTAAACACCCTACATATCTTCTATGATTATCTTTATTATTTTTTTTGTAATTACTGGTCTAATACATTTTCCCCAGAGGACCACAGGCTCTGTGAAGACAGGGAGCATGTCCATCTTATGACTGTATCCTTAACACCTGTCACTATGTATGCTTGGCTTGCAAAACAAGTGATCAATAAATAGTTGTTGGTAAATGGATGATTGAATGAACAACCCTCCTCAGAGGCTGAAGCCCTAGCCAGCATGTTTATTTTCTTTTCACAATTTCAAAACATGATTCAATTATTTCAAGTCAATATATTTTTTTATTTTAACCCTGGGCACTTAGGTCTGACCCTGAAAAAATATTTAATTGCTGCAATAAGAGCCCCGTTACCTAGATTTAAATTCCCCTCACTCCATCAGCTCTACTAAATTGGGTGTGTATATACATAACGTCTGCTGACATGGTACTGCCTACCAGTGAAGGGAGTCACTAATGATTCCACAGGAAATAAGATCTACAAAAAGATCTATAAAAAACACCTAAGTCATATCTCCACTTGTTTCAGAGAACTTTCCCGAGGTGGTGGTGTTTTTGCTGCTCTATACCTATAGGCTTTCTGGAGAACTACACAGAGCAGCTTAGGTTACTTAGGTGACACTCCTGTGCCCTCTATCTTATATGTCAACCTGTTATTGGAGTTGATGCCAATTTGATCGTGATCAGAATTTGCTCTCATCAAATGCCAACTCTTTGCACCTTCTGGAATTAGTTAGTGACCATAACTCATTTCTAGTAGAAAAGGCTGTACGCAACAGCCAGCTGTCTTATCAGGAAGGAAAATGATTTGCTTTTTCAAATTGGCTTTAAAAAGTGTATATGCTGCCAGACGGCCTCTGGGCATGTGTATGAAACATCGAAAACAGACACAATACACACGAAAAAGAAATGAATTCCCAAAGCAGGCTCCCCGTAAAGTAGCCAAGTAGGCTCTACTGATGGAACGAAATGAGCCTTAGAAACATCACTCTTTTCTTCTATAAATGACTTTTCTCCTTGAGAGTGGAAATATATGGGGGTGGGTGGGTACACACTGGAATCCTTCTATGAATTTAGTTAAAAAAAAAATCAGTGCCACACCTCAACTGCTTTACTATCTAAACCACTGTACTATTTTTAAGTGTGTTTTCCGTTTTAGAAAAATATTACGTCTCAGAAATACTATCACTTATTTTTAAGGATCCTCAAAGATCCTTGCAAGCTCTCTTAAAATTTAGAGATGCTTATTAACTTAACATTTAATTGTGGTAATTCTTTCTTAGAAGTCTGTAACTTGCTGGTTTCTTTACACAAACAGATTCTTATTTACCTTCTTGCTCATAGGAGAACCCAGAATTCATATTTAATGTTCTGATTAATGATCATAAACAATGCTTTTAAGATTTTTTTTTTAACCCGTGTATAATCAAGCCATCTAGTTACCAGTAATTGCAAATGTCACAGATTTCAATGGTCTCTTTGGGACTTTTAATCTGTTTGCTTTTATAAAGAAGGTGATTTTATTTTTACATTAAGGAAGCATTAGCATCATTAAATGGGCTCCCACTTTATGATAACTGCAAATGTCACATTGATCCAGATAGATAAGAAAATGTGCTCATCTTTGGAACAAATATCCAAGGCATGAGCAGGCAACCCACACTATTTGCATTAAAAAACAAATTGTATAAATGCAAAAGATTGATGTACCATCTGTTCATGTCCTTCACTTTTCTGGCTCTTCTGTGTTGAGATATTTTTATGGAATAGTTACGTTTATTATTTTGAAAATGAGCCACAGGTTAAAGAAGTTTACGATGGGTAATATAACTCAAAGCTACTGGTTTACTGTATTCCAGGTATTAAAGCTTGCATTATGTTATATTTCATGCTATTAAATGCATCACTCTATCGCTTATGTAGTCTGATGTTCAGATCAAGATACACTGTATACAGAACTATAAAAGATGTTTAGGACCAAATCCAAAATATCTCACTTAGATGCCTCTTGGCAAGGAGAAGAAAAAAAAATCCTTTGAAAATTAATGACTTCTAAAACCACTGGCAATAGGCATCAACTTGTTCTGTTACTCCTAAGGAAAAACAGAGGAGTAAAAGAGTAAATATCTCTTTGGAAAGAAGTATTTTGGAGTTGCAATCATCCACTCAGGCCGCATTGTCTTCTTTCAATTTGTCATCTAGAAATCTACTAGCAAGCCTAGCAAGAAATTTCATTTCCTTTTGCCTTGCCTTAACTAACACCAACAATATTTACTTCTTTTTTGAAGTTGAAAATGAACTTACACTCAGAGATCCTATATAAACCTTAACATTCCATTGTGAGTATGNAAAAAAAAAAAAAAAAAAAAAAAAAAAGGCGGAAAGCAATTGAGTAGAATGAAGTTTGCTACAGTAATCGCCCTCTGGTGGCAACTGCCTTAGACACCAGAGGCCAAATTTTTTTCTACAGCTTTCCAAATCACACAAGACCCTCTTCTTTCGCTGTGAAAATTCTACATTGTGTGATGTACGTGGCTCAAAATCATTTTATGCACAAATATGATATTTGTGCATGTCAATGATTCACTAAGGTTGATACCCCTCAGAATATAACTTTATGTCTTTGTCATCCTTGGTTTCTGATTAGAAAAAGAATGACAAAATAAAAAAGTAGAAGGATATTTTCTGATTTCTGACCAATTTTGAAACAATAAAATCAAAAGCCTTAAAGAATTGTGTAACATGTACTTTTCTCATGTTTTCCGAAGGCTATTACCTAATTTCCTATATCCCCAACCAAAAGGAGGTTTGCTCTAGTTGAAAAAAGATATATGATAGAAGCCATACAGATTCCTATTTTATTCTTTTCTCAGTGAAGCCTTGAAAGATCCAAACTGTAATAATAACTTACCACAGAATCAAATAATATATTTTGCTTATGAAATTTAATTTTTAGCATGTGTAATTTCATTCCCTTTTCAAAAAAAAATCACCATTTTGATTTTTTTTCTTTTTTGCAAGTGAAACAATGGAGTATGGGGTAAAACAGAATATTATCTACTGAGAAACTCAGTCATGTCACTTAGCATATCTGGGCTGGGGAGGACCATGTATCCCAAGAAGGTGCACTTTGATTCACCCAGAATCGCAAGACTCAAAGAAAGCTTCTAAGTGAGGGAAGAGGGATCAAAGGCAGCAACTAAAAAGAGTCAAGAAAACACACAGAATGGAAGAAGGGAAAAGATCGTGAAGGTAGAAAAAGGCACTACAGAACACTTTAAAATACCTGAAAAAGCAAAGACCTAAGCTTTCTTGATAATTAACTTGGAAAACAATTATGAGAGGTTCACAGAGTTAAACAGACATTAAAGAAAGAGAAAGGAAACCAAACACCTGATTTTTTTAATGTTAAAATTAAATCATTCTCTTAATTTTCATTTTCCTCAACTGCAGCTTTTTCTTAGAGTTGTTTTCATTTAACGCTAGACAATAAATTGGTCTGCCCAATGACTTCCAGACTACAAGGATAAAGTTGGAGATCAGGTTGGAAATGTGATATGGCAAACATTAGTAAAATAGAGTCTTCACTCATTACAGAGCATAAGTGACCTTCATATTATATACAGAAGAATAAAATGCTGTAATATAATCTGCTATAGCATTTTATAAACATCTGAGAAAACTCCTATTAGTCCATATTTATTCATGAAAAAAGGAGAATCCATTCTTAGAAGAAGCAATGTTTAAAACAATTGTGTAATTGCTAATATTGAAAACATGCAGAAAAAATATATACTCACATATACATATTTTTCCCATTTTGAAAATCTAAAAGAATATTTTTATTTGAAATTATAAATTGATCAATAAAAAAGGCTGGAAGCAACTACTTCCAAAGAAAGCATTCTTTCTTTTCTATTTGTAAAATTCCAAAACAAAAAGTCACATTTCTTTTTCTGACTTAAATTTTGTTTATAAAATAATTCCAAATGCATTCTATCTGGGTGCATCCACAGTGTCTAGTTCAGAATTCTTCATGTTCACATGAGAAGACACACAGGACTTTGGGGACCCATAACATAAAACGGATCTGGACACAGTTTTCTGAATATACAGGAGCACATAATAATCTTTTGCCTAACCATTCTCCAAATCACAGTTGTGCATTTTTATTTTATGTCAAGCACACTAAAATCTCAGCTTATTGAACTTGTATTCTATTCTTTTTCTTTCAGAAAGTATTTGGCTCTTTTCTTTCATGTTTTATTTAAAAATAATAGTATACAGCTGCAAAATATAGCTAATATCCAGTATACAATTGAATGCTATATCTTCTTTAGTTCACTGCTCCGTTCTTGATGTTTAGTCTCTTAAACCATATACGTGTCTTTAAAAGCAATATTAGAGATCTCTCTCTATGTTTTAAAAGACGTAAAAGGGAATTCCACTGCTTCTTGCAATTTCCTACTAGTACATTTGACCATATATTATTCTTTTGCACACTATTTTCAAAGAGTGATTTATTGGAGATTTTTAAGAACTATGATTTTTCTTGATTGGCAGGAACTAATCAGAGTGCAGTCCGAGTTTCCATTGTGAATGCAAAGGTTACTTTGATCCACATGACTACTGAAAGCTGAAGTAAAATACAGTTAAACTCTGGTAGACCTGTTGTCTTAAGTCCCTTCCCAATGTAAGAGAGAATGCCCTTGAGTCTGTTAGAAAACTCTTCCATTAAAACCATGTTGCACATCTTCTTTTTCAGATGACTGTCTGGTTACATAGCTGGATTTTATCAGCTAAAGTTCCAAAGAGAATACTATACTGTGTCTTCCAAAAAAAAAAAGAAAGTCATTAACTCTTCCTGTTTTTTGTATTCTTTCCTGAATGTTAGCCCAAGCTTTGCTGAGATAATGCCACGATCTGGTTTTCTTTTTTTCTTCCTTTTTTTTAAAGAGGAACTTTTCATTTTAATCAATATATAGATCATGATAACTACTTTAAATATTGAAATAAGAAAAATAGAAGGTTTTTATTTTTCTGAGTGTAGATCTTACCTCCTGCACGTATTTTTAAGCTTTTTCTTTCTTGTTTATGTAATGGAGAATTTTCATGTATTTTATTTTTCAGAAGAAAGAAATGTGGGGAAAACATGAATTGATATAACTGTAAGAATATGCTAAAAATAAGTAATAATAAGATTGGCAAATCTTTTTTTTTAGTATTTGTACCAGATTGTGGTAAGTTTGTCATTTTTCTTACCAGAAAGTTTTCACACATCTAAGCTATGGGCAGTACGGTAAGTGAAAAATAATAAGCATGCCTTTCCACACTTTCCCCATGACTTTCCATCTTGGGGTTACTCCTCCATCTAAGACAGATCATTCTGAGGTGAAATGTCTTAAAAATTGTACAGGCACACACTCTCAAGATAGAACAGAGCACTGTGGCTTGGGGAGAGAAAGATACCACATCACCAAATGCTAGGCCATTCGCTTCTCAGTAATAGCATAAAACCCTCCCACAGCAAGGGCCCCTGCACCAGGCCCTCTTCATTCCTGGTCAAATAATCTTCAACAACTACTGAAATAAGTCATTTTAATTGACAACTAAAACAGAGACTTTAGAAAGAAATTCACACAAAATTAAGTGTGTGTAGAGGTGGTAGGGCAGAAGTCGGCCAACTAACGGCCAGTTTCAGTCACCGGGCCATAAGTAACTGCTTTGGGGAAAACTTTTTCAGTTGAATTGACTGATGGCTTTAGCATCATACACAATAGAACAAGTAACAATAGGGCTAAAGCATATATTTTCCTTTGCCAAGGGCATTAACCTATGATGCAAAAATATTTTAAAGTATTGTTTCCTTTTCAGTCTTTCCACATTTTTAACTACACCAAACAAATTTGCACAAAATTAAGCCTTAAGACATGTGTGTTTTTCCATACATGTGTGGTAGAGGAAAGAAAACAGATAGGTGGAAAGCATGGATAGTAAAACAGAAATTTTTCAAGTGCACATATAAATCACATTTATATAAATAAAGAGGCATAATTTTTTTCTTTTGCATGCAGATTATAAACAGGGCCCTATTATTGTAAATACTAGAAATACTCAAGCTAATACTTTGTAATATCTCCAGTTAATCGTATTTACAGCATTCATGAAGTAAAATAACGTCTTTGAAAGAACGAGAAGAATTCTTTGGGGGAAAATAATGATCAAGCTGGCATGAAATTGTTTCCTAAATGCTTCCCAATGAGATCTAGTTAAAATTTGTTTTCAATTTCTGACTGAACTTTTGTACTCTTTTCCAATAAAGCCTTGCAAGAACTCCCTTGAGTCTGAGGAAGAAGAGAAATTTTGACTTTTCAGGATCAAAAGAACTTTCAGAATGCAGTCTTCTCACGTGGCTTATAAGATACCGTTCTCTGATTATGTTTGTGGCTCTGCTTTTTTTTGCACTGGTCCTCTGCACAGCTCCTGCCTGCAGCACCCCAGGTTATGGTCCTGCTCACGACTTTCTTCTTTTGTAAGCACGGGGGGCACCCCCCTCCTAGTGATTAAGCACCAAAGTTATGCTCAGAATTATATAGAATATAAAATTAGATATTGTCCCTTCCCAGTGGGCTCACAGTATCTCCAAATTTGCTGTAAAATATGTCTACATATTGTATAACAGATGCACTTCAAGTGCTAAATGTCTGGAGATAAATCTATTATTGACTTCATCCTCTCAACCTTTCCAATTTCCTTTATCATTTGTCAGCTCTCTTTATGTACATGCCCAGGCAGATTGGTAATTACAGAGCATGTCCTTTATTTTGTAAAGAGTGCCACAGTTCAAATGAACCATGACAGATTTTGGTCCTATGGACTGGGGCACTAATCACGTTCTTGACCCCCATCTATGGGCATGTGCCTCCCTACACACATAGCAGTAGCAAATACTCAAGTACATTCTCATATATCCTGTACATAGTAGTAGCATTTCTTCTACCTTGTTTGAAAACTCAGGATTCTCTGCATTTTTAAATATTTTATAGCTTGTCTTGAAAAATATTCCTTTTTCTTCTGGGCTGGAGGGACAGCTATTGAATTGACAGTGAGAATCATGGAAAAGATACAGGTAACTTTTTTGGCTATGTGTTTCAGCACACACCTACATATATGTGTGAATGCATCTTTACACGGGCCTGTGTAATTTCTATATTCCAATACAGATACCTATCTGAGGCATCCAACTTTTACATTTAAACATGCAAAAGCATTACTTTCTCGATACTTCAGTGCTATCATACTTTATTTGCATACTTTAATTACAGAGTGATTGCTGTTGTGGATACCTAAGTAGAACTCTTAATATGTAAGAAAGCAGTTTTATAATACTATAAATGTTAAAATCATATCATTCATTCTCCTGCTGACTTCAAATCTGTGGATCAGTAATTACAGTGAAAAATTCCGTCAGACTTTAGAGTTGAAATGTGAGTTTTCAGCCTACCTCAGTACAACTTTTGCCATTTTTTAATAAAAGAACAGTTTTACTTCTCATCTTAAAAATAAAAGCAAGGAAAAAAATGAGAAATTAAAATATCCTCCTTCTCCCTCCCCTTTTTGTTTATTTCTGAGTCTTTTCTTCATTTCAAATGAGTTTTTAAACACATTTGGCAGTCAGTACCCCTAATCATTCAAAGAGTTGTGTGACAAGGGGGAGCTGGCCAGATACCATCAGTTCTTTTAAAATGTATTAGTCTTTAACCACCTGTCTTCTCCCTTAAAATTTAAATAGAAAAAAAGTATATATTTTGATGAGGAAATCAGCTTAATGATTCTATAATGGCACGTCGGGATACATACTTTAGCATATCTCATGACTTAAGACTTGTCAACATGATGGAAATGAGCTCATTTGTTCAAAGTTTGTCTTTCGGTAAAAATCATCCCTTTTACCACAATGGGCCTACATGGGGTAAATGAAATTGATCATAGAATGAATGTTTTTTATTGCTGGCTTTGTCTTTATGACCCCGTGTAAAACTAAATTTTGGCTCCCGTATTAGCCGTCTGCTTCTGTCCCCAGGGGAAGGAGAACAGAAACTCTGTTGTCCCACTGTTGCCAGTAATCTCGTCCATGTTCATGGACTTTCCACCTGATGAAATACGGTTTGACCATTAAGACACTAGTACTGGTGATCTATTTTATCTATCTTCAGTCTGGTTATACTCTTGTCATGTAAATGCAGACTGCATCCATCAACTGAAAGGATGTCAGTAGAATTCTGAGACCAATTCTTCCCAGCCTAGAGACCATCATATTCTGAAAGGAATCTGTAGCTCGCGTGGACATAGTAAATCTTGACCAGGGTGATCTGAACTATTTCATTTGAAACAAAAAACCATTTTATATAATGTTTTCCCAGCATTTCATTAGGATTTCAAAATCTCAAAATTATTTTGCGGAAGAAGAGCTGTGCTTCCTCCCCATTTTGATACTTTCAGTAGAGCTAGGAGAGAGGGCTTAGATCATGGAGCTCAAGGTAGAAATAATGCTGTGTGGGGTGACAGGGAAGGAGGAGCCAATACCTTCAGCACATCCTTGTGCATGGTAACATTCACAGGGAGGGAAAGAGGATGGAAATCACAGAAGAGAGAAACACTGCCACTACCCCGAGGCACGAAGTGCAACTTCTGGCTTGAGATATTTAAGGCAGGTAAAAGTTGGAAAATACAGAAAAGAAAACCTAGTGTGGACTGTCATTAGTAAATTAATGGATATATTTTGAAAAATCATAGAAATTACTCTATAGCAATCAGATTTCATTCATTTAATAAAGGTTGAAGTGTCAACAAGGTACTGGGTATTACATCGGGCCCTAGGAATGAAGTGGTGGGTAAAAGCTGCATGTGATCTCTTATGCAGCTTATAGACTTGTGAATAAGATAGGTATTAATCAACTACAGATAGCATCACAGGTTAAAATTCAGATACTATGAAGCAGAGATACACAATGCTATGAAGGTAGATTATAAGCACCTGACCTTGAATTGAGACTTGAAGAATAAGTGGAAATTACATTATTACTCCTTCAACATTAAAAGGGTCAAAATCAAATAATAAAGTGTACACATTAATAACAAATTTAGGCTTTGTGTATCTGAGATTATTGTTAATTCATAACCTCATATGCTATTCAGATCTCACAATGTAAGGCTCACAGGCAGTAGTTTTACTATATATCTATAAACTTCAGTTTTCAGTTGAAAATCTCAGATGTTTCCATTTGCATTTAGCTAAAAATTGGCAAGAAGATTATCATCTCTGATCCAATTTTTTTAATGGAAAACTAATTTTGATTTATGGAGTGGCAAAAATATAAACATTTTAGATAAATCTTTTGCCAATTTCTAGATAAAAAATGGTTTTAACTGTTAACTTTGGCCTTTTGAAGGATTATTTTTAACTGAACATGTCAATGTTTTTACCCTATAATGTTTTTCTATATAAAGTCACACAGTATTACCTTGTTCTGTTTCACAGTATGTAACCCTTTCATAAGACACTGGCATTGGCTCCTTCTTGGTAATAGTCACTAATGAAGCCAGAGTCTTCATATCACTACCATCTTTTCAGGCAAGTGTGTGATAGTTATTAGCACATTATGTTAAATATGAAAGCTCTTTTAAAATAAATTTAATATCTTCTGTGATCGCTTTTATAAAATGAAAGGTACTACTGAAAACTATTCATGATGATCAGTATTAGCATTAGTGGTCTATTTGTTGGTGGTCTGGAGATACACACTTAAAGAGATGAAGTAAAAAGGAAGTTTATTGAGAAAAAAATTCTGAGCAGCGTCTTTATGGGAAATTAATTCTAAGCAAGTTAAGAACATCCAAGCCTTCTGAAGTTTCCACAGGAGAACTAATTTGATTACTTCTAAATCCTTGCTTTATAACTCTGTGGGTTTTTTTCCTTTGCAGAACTTATTTTTACTAAGTAAATAGACATTAATACTGAAAATTTCTCTATTTTCTAAAAAATAAATTATCTGATCCCTTCATCTGACTCTCATAGCGCTCTTGGCTTTTCCCTTTCAAAGCATTTATCACCTTTTATTTGTTTCTGTGCTTTTTTCTTAACTATGTGGAAATACTTTAAAAGTGAAATTCCTTGACCCTCATAAGTTTTAGAAGTCAATCCAGTAAGCCTGTTTTAAATGATTTTAGTACTCAGTGCAGGAAAGTGTCAATGACTTGATTATTCTGAAGAATAATCCATTTTGGATTTATTGCTCACATTAAATATGAGGGAGAATGTTTTTTTAAGCTCTCCGAAATTCTAGTTTTACATTTCACTTTTTCAAAATGTGATATACATATGTACACATACATACATATGTATGTACATATATACATACAATTATGTATAATTTAAGAAATTAGAAATGTCTTAAAATATGTACATGCATTATCTGTACATATACATATTTTCATCTGTTATATATAGTTGTTTAAGATTATATATATGTATGTCTGTATGTATATATAGCCATACATATATATATACATTTTAACAAATTAAAAATCTTAAATATTTTTTAATTTAAAATAGTATTAAAATTACAAAATTCGTGGCAACATTTTATAGCTTCATCACAATATAACTTATATACAATAAAACTTGACAATTTTAATTATACCTTTCTATTTTATTTTTTAAGAAATCTCTTATTGAAATATGATTGTCACACAGTGTTCTATTAGTTTCAGATGTATCACATTGTGGTTTCACAAATAAGTGTACCTTTTTACACCTTTTGAAAAATAATGTATTCAGTCTCTCATGGTGACCACAAAAATCAGGATATAGAACATTTCCATCACCCCAGTTTTTTGGGGCCCATTTACAATCAACCCCTTCCTTCTGCTTTCCATCACTAAAGTTTTAACTTATATCTAGGATTTTGATTTTGTTTTCTTTTTCTAGCCATCTCCCTCCCCCCAAAAAGACTGTAAGGTTTCTGAGATGAGGGACTGGGTTAGTTCAACAGGAGACTGGATTTGGAAATGGACAAGAAAGAATGCTCATATGTATAGATTTCATGCAGATTACACTTTACTGCAGCAAGCTTGAAATCAATTGGACAGAAGATAGCATCAAGTTGTTTGAGTGTGATCCTCAGCTCTTAGTTCCATTATGAGACACATCCTGGTGGTTGTGATAACTAAGCTAAATGAGATGAAGGTGCTGCCACGTTGTGCAAATTACTCAATCAGCACTTCTGTAGTCCCTGACACATTACCCTGAAACACTGTCAAAATCACCCCATATGTTTGCAGCTAACGTTCATATTTCAGGTATAAGTCTGTGTGACATTATTCACAAGTCCTCTAGCACCCATTTGCTTTAACACACACACATAAAGGTGCACTGCAATGACCCAAGACTGACTGGCTGCCTGTGCAATGATTATCAGCTGCACTAATTATCTGCTTCATGACTTGGCCCATGAGGAACTGAGCAGGGCAGGTCTAAGATCTACCTCAGCCTGTTTGATTAATCACCATGAATTCAGTGCCCAGCACAGATCCTATCACAGAATAGTTATTCAATATAGATCTGTTGAATGAGCAAATGTGAAGCCTCTGTTCACCCATCTATTAAATGGACCTAAATCACAGTGTCTACTTCTTAGGCAAAAATAGATGTAGAACACCTACCCTGATACCTGGCACGGGTTGGATAAACACAGATAAAATGTTTATTGCTATGATTAGAGAATAGTTCTACAAATTAGAAGCCTAGGTTAGTTATCCAGATGCTCCAAGAAGGATTTCTGTAACTTGTCTTGTTCTCAATGTTTCTTGTACTCAGAGAACTCAGTGTATGGAATGACTGCAAAACTAACAACTCCACAAGCATTAGTGTTAGGCTCTCTGGCTTTCATGACATGAGATGATTTTCTTATGGACTTTAGCATTAAAAAGAACATTAAGATTACCTGGTCTCACCCCCTAATCACTCAGAAGAGAGTTAGTAGATTGCCCCCTGGGCAAGTTAACTGTGGGAGAGGAGCCTCTGGGTTTCTTACACTTCTCTCCCTGCTCTGCCTCTGTTTCACTTCCTCCTGTCAACAGGTGAGGCAAAAAAAAAGTCCCCTAAAATTGCAATATGATTTGTCATCTATTTTTTTCTTAGGGGATTTATTTTAATAAGGCACACTGAAAATAATAATGCGGAGTACTTAATTTATATAACTTCTGCAATGTATCAGCGCTTCTTCTTTTTACTTGGCTCTACACAGTTATCGTCTGTTAAGGTCATCCGATTCAGGAGAAGGAAAAGAGAAACTAAATGTTTACGCACAGTTTCCTCACAAACATTCAAATACAAATCAAGCAAAAAGGGAAAAGTAAAGGAGACAAGAGATTCAGTATGAAATACTCAACTTTCTCCATACCTATTCTCTACTTTCTTTCAGGCAATTTTTACATGTGATGGATTCAAATATTAAAAACAAATAAAATAAAAACACCAAACTTGCTATAAATCAGTTGGGGTTCACACTCATATTTCATCTTCCACTAAACTTTATTTTAGTGACTTTATTAGTTTATTTTAGTGACATGGTTGCAATGAATAATGCTGATTCATCACCAAATGAACCAAACTTCTGTCCAGTAAATTCGACAAGACATTCAGTTGGGAGTACCTCTTGGAACGTTATCCTGGGCAATTCAAATAATGTGAAATTTCCTTAATAATACACAGATAACAAGCTTTTGTGTGTCAAAAAGAAACAGTCATGTAGTTAAAGGGGACCATGGGGATGGATGATGGGATTTAAAATCATAATGTCCATGTGGAAACAGCAAAAAGGTTTAGAAATGAAATTGGCAACTGAAAGCTCAGAAAGAGGCACAGTGTGGTACCCTGAAAGTCATGTTTATAGAACTTAACAGTGCTATGAAAATATGAGTGACAGACAGAAGGTAATTTTAACAATGACAATAGCATTGGAAATATTACTTTCTCTTAATTAAACTTTTTCACTGTAAAAATGAGACATGTGCCAGGCTGAAAAAAAAAAAAAAAAAGCAAACGGATGAGCTGCATAATGAAAAGTGTTTATCCACCACAATTTCTAATTCCACTTCCCAGAAACAGCCACTAGTGTTTTCTCAATCTCCTTTTATCTGCCTTCTGAATGTTCGCCAATGCCCACTGAGGGCACATCACAAATGCTTGAGAAAATACAGTTTCAAAATGATGCCTATGGAAGCAGACTGATTCCTGCAAGCCCTTTAAGGAAACCTATACATTTTTCACATTTCTAGGGCATCGTTTCATAAACCTACACTAAAAATCATCCAAAATTGAACATATTGGAGGCAATCAGCCAAAAATCAAGACTACACCATGTTAAGCATTAAGAGCCAAGAAGAGTGACTGGATGTCATGTGTGGAGCTGTGAAAACCCAGCCCATCTTGACAAAAAATAGATTTACTGTATACCGTGTACTGTAAATGGCAGCATGTGGAGCGAGCAATCACATAAGCTAAAAGAAACTCTGTGACAAGCCACATAGCAAGCTCGGCAGGGCTGAGATGCAGATGAACTTTCTGGTTACTTCATCTCACAACAGTCTTTTGGGTATACCATGCTGGAGCAACTAATTAAGGTGTACAGTTTTCAGATCATGTCAGCTATTCTAGGACTCCAAGCAAACAGGTCTGGGTGACATGAAATTGTTTAGTTAATTCAGATCGGTCTCTCTCTGAGCAGGTGCTGTGCACATCCTGGCACTGGGCAAACACAAAAGTACTTTGCAATCCCAAGAAAGAACAGCATTAAAATAGAGTAAAACTTTTTAGCATTATTTGGTAAAGACTTCGAATACTAGTACTGGGGACACTTTCACTCACTGTTATTTCTGAAAGTGAAGCGAATTATTAATAGAGAGAAAACCTGGCTTTAGATCTCATACATTCCTAATCCGTAGCAAAAGGTAGTTGACAAAAGATCCTGGGAAGTTTAATGATTTAGGCCATTTATTCTTTGCATGAAACACCCAAGAGTTATCTACCATTTAGTTATTTGCCTTTTGGCCATCATAGATCTTTAGCACGAAGCCAACATGCTAAGGGCTCCTAAAATCCATTGGTGTACATTTCTCCCTTAATGAAGATGCTATTTAAGTTGTGTTTTCCACTTGAGAATTAAACAACACATGATAACTTTACTACTATGGTGTGCTGTCATGGTTTAGTGTTATCAGCATATTTTGAAAATATTCCACGTGTAATGTATTATACAATATTAATTAATTTGTAATTAATCATATGAGCTACCAAACATTTTATGTTATATATTTTATTCTATATTATGTATTATGCCATATGTATAAAAATAATATATTTGATGTTATGCCGTATATATATTTTATGCCATTATAACAGTAGACCATGTATCTATAGAATTATAAAATAAAAACAGTATATCCACCGCTTAAACCTTCTGATTTCTTGTTCACAGATTCTTCTTTAAAATAAGAGGCACTTAAGCAGTGTCAGAGAACTTGATAAATTAATAACAGTGACATTCCAATTTAAATATTTAACTTGAAGCTTCAAAGTGTATACATCTCTCATATGCAGGGGGTTGTTTTCCTCAGCAGTTACTGAATATCCTGTACAGAATTATACTTTGTATTTTAGTATGAACAAAGGTAATATTTTCAAGAAACTGTAAGATTGTTTTCTCGTATATTTGTGTAATTAGAAAATCTTCAAGCACTATTATAACTTTATTGTATGGCAGCCTTCAAGAAAAGCATTATTTATTGTGAAAGACAACTGCAGTTTCACTATCTGTTTCCTCTTATTACTTAAAAGAAAACTCATACATTTAGTCAGATACCATATATACTAACTTTAGTTCACATGGAAATGCTCTAACTAGCTTTTTTCTTTATGATCTTTATATTTAAAATAAATTCCAAATAAGCTCTAATTCACTGGATATGCTGAGCAATTATTATACATATCCTCTTTTAATAGAAAAGTATTCAGTTACAAAGATATGACCAATTATTATTTTTTAAAAAATAGAATGTACTGAAATTGTATAGGAACAAAACCACACTGGTCTTCGTTTTATCTGAGAACAAAAATTGTTGGGACCTAGGGGTTGTTGAAGAGAGGAAACCTAACAAGAATTGGTTCCCGAGGAAAAACAGCTTTCCTAGTAGCTGTATTATAATAAAGCCAAAAGAAAGTGACGAACACAGCATTTCTTAGTAACAAGGCAATGACACTTGGGATCAATCCATATTTAAAGCCACAAAGGTAGAATGGATGGACTTTATTTCATCAAGAGATTAAGCGTTGAGGGATGCACTGTCCAACATGGTGACTATACTCAATAATACTGTATTGCATATTTGGGAGAGTTGCTAAGAGAATAGATCTTAAAAGTCCTCATTATGAGAAAAAGAATTTTTTTTGTAACTATGTAAGGTGACAAATGTTACCTACACTTATGTGGTGGTCATTTTATACTATATTTAAATATCAAATTATGTTATATGTTACTAATTACTAATACGGTGTTATATGCTAATCATATATTAGCTTAAAAACGATTAAAATATAAGCCTTCCTTTCTTAGTCTCTCTAACAAAGGCACTTAGAAGTAAGAAGCAAAGGGCTACTCTCCATCTCCCACTACACCAGAGTATTTTCAAAGTTCATCAGAACTGAATCTTGAAGGACCATGGATATGGATGCACTTTGCAGAACACAGATGAGTTATCACCATCTCTTTCCTATTTTAATCCATTTGGATGGGAACAAGAAATCTTTCTGTCCCTCTGCCTCAAATGCCTTCAAAACAATTTGTTTTTTCTGCTACCACTTTCTTTATAATTATGCTATGTAATGCGTATTGGACCAAATTAGCTATTTAGAGTTCAAATCTGTTACTATGCTAACACATTCTATCATCCATTTCTTTCTTTCTTGAGTCAGGACTCAGAGCAGTTTCTTTGGGGCAAAAGAATGTATCCTTCTATTTTTGTTTTTGTTTATAAAAGACAGCCCTCTTTGTAAGAACTGCATCTGTCTCCCAAACTGTCATTCAGAAAACAAAGAAGCGAGAGTCTAAGCTGAATCCAATGCAGTTTGCAGTTTTAACACCTTCCATGGAAGAAGTCAGATACTAGAAAAGCTACCATTTCGTGGTTGTTCATGGTATGGACAGGAGGCAGGGAGCAGCTTTGAAAGGTCAAATCATTCCAGTTTCCTCAGGCAAAGCAAACTCCAGATCAGGCAGAGGGCCTTGGCCTGACCACCATTTCTTTCCTCTCCTGTGGGGGTGGTGGGGAGTGGGGGTCCGGTTCTAACATCCATGCTAAAAAACATTTCCTGCAACTAGATTAGGCTCAGCCCACATTCCATCAATTTTTGTTTGTTTGTTTTGAATATGCCACCTAAGCACAAACAAAATTGTAAAACTGCTTGAAAACTAGCAAATGATACAAGGGTATGATTTCTAATAAGCCCATGTATCCTGTTGAAATGTGGAACTATACAATTTTCTTGAAGTTTCTTATTATAAATAATCTGTTTCTTTACAAGTGTGGTTTGGCAATTGATTGGCTGGTCCCTTCTAGTCCATAGTGTTTTTTGTGCATTGCTCTCCAAATGTGATAGTTTTTTAAGTTTATTTATTTTGAGGGGGGTGGGGAGATGGAGAGAGAGAGAGAGAGAGAGAGAGAGCAAGAGGGAGAGAGAGAGAGCAAGAAGGAGAGAGAGAATCTGAGGCAGTCCAATGAGGGGCTCAAACTCATAACCTATGAGACTTGAGCCAAAATCAAGAGTCAGCCACCTAACTGACTGAGCAACCCGGGCACCCCAAATAGAGATGTGTTGTTGTTTTTTTAAAAAATTTTTCATGTTTTTTTTTTTTTTTTAATTTATTTCTGAGAGAAAGACAGCGTGAGCAGGGGAGGGTTAGAGAGAGATAGGGAGGCACAGAATCTGAAACAGCCTCCAGGCTCTGAGCTAGCTGTCAGCACAGAACCTGACATGTAACTAAAACCCACGAACCATGAGATCATGACCTGAGTTGAAGTCGGATGCTTAGCCGACTGAGCTACCCAGCCACCCCGAGGATTTTTCCTATGAAGGAAGGCCACTGTTCTTCCAAAAAAGAGTCAAACTCTAACACTGGTTCTGTTCTCACTCTGTTCTATAAAATGAGCAGGTGACTAACAGACCTTCTATCCTTTAATATTCTTCACACTGTAAGACTTATAGATACCATCATCTTCATGACACAGATGTGGAGGCTGAGGTGCAGAGAGATTAAGTAATTTGTCTATGGCCAGAGTTGTATGAGAAATCAGATTTGTCCTCTACCACACTAGCTTCCTGATTTTAATCAATAGATGAAGCTGTTCTTTTGATTCCACCATCTTGGTGAGAAAACTGCATGTTAACTGGAAGAAAAATAGTTGGTATTTATTTTGTATCACTGTGATATTGTGATTTATAAGAAGAAATATATATTTGGTCTTTGTTCCCCTTTCCTGAAAAGAGTTCCCAAAACCTTTGGAATTTCCTGAGTTGGACAATAAAGGTCTCTTTTGTTCCGTTAATGAGACAACTTTTGCACTTCACCTAAGAATGTGGGCAGGGAGAACTAACCATGTGATTAGATGATTTGCATTTTCAGTCCCACACCCCTGACCTTCTGGGAGGAGAGAGGGGCTGGAGGTTGAATCAATAATGCTTGTATAATAAAGTCGCCATTAAACCCAAAGGTACAAGGTTGGGAGAGTTTCCAAGCTGGTGAGTGTGTGGAGACCAGAAAGAGTGGTAAACTCGGAGAGAACATGGAAGTTCTTCACCCTTTCCCCCTGCCTTGCACTAGGTATCTCTTCCATCTGGCTGCTCCTGAGATACCTTTTTATAGTAAAGCGGTAATCTAGTAAGTAAAATGTTTTTCTGAGTTCTGTGAGCCACTCTAGAAATTTAATTGAACCCAGGAAGAGTGTTGAAACCTGCAATCTATGGCTGGCTGGTCAGAAGCACAGGTGACAACCTAGACTTGAGATTGGCACCTGAAGTAGATGGCAGTTTTTTGTGCCTGAGCCCTTAACCTCTGGAATCTGAAGCTAGTTCCAGGTAGTTAACATCAGAATTGAGTTGACTGTAGAACACTTAGGTGACCTCTGAGAATTGATACTGTCAGAAAAAAAAAAAAAACCCACACTTTGGAAAGGGGTATAGGAGCACAGTCACTCTCCAACAAAGACTTCCAAGTTGTTAAGTTTCTTAAATTTTGTTACACAGCAGCTATCCACAAGTTTTTAAACCTTATTCAATGGTAAATTGTAGACAAGGCTACAAAGGAGCACGACAACGGGAAGGAAATAATCTTGAAGTCAAGATTAAGAACACATTGCAAAGAAGTCATATTCCTATTCCTTTGCCAGCCATCTCTAATGAGAGAGATTTGAAACTTACTCCCTACTACATTGCCATGTTTTGAACCTCTCTTGTAGTCATTATTCCCTGGAGTTGAACCTCAATCCTTTAAAAATGCATCCTGGCTAGTGTGGACTAATTAAATGTGTGAAAAGTTCTTTACTCTGTTCGAAGGAGGATAATTTGCCCCTTAAAATAATTTTTGAGTGTGTGCCTTAGGATCTAGGCAAATTTTTCTAAAATACAAACAACTATGGAATAATCTTAAAGATAGTATTTTATTACTTTAGTACAATTTAAAAAAATACGCTAATATAACTTGAGGTTTTGCTCCCAGGAATTGTGATCAGAGTGTGTCATTAGGCTTTAGATTTTATCTAAAGATATAAAGATATATCTGAGAATATAGGACAAAAACTTCTCAGGGTTGAGCAAAAGGGGAGAGGCACACAGAGTGCAGGAAGTGGGTATCATGGTGCCTGACACACCACAGATTTTTATAAAATGTAATAAATGTTTTTGAAAAAATGCTTTGAGACATTTTAACACTGACCATTTTCTTAAGTGACTATGTGCCTGCACAGGATCTAGCTGCTTCTTGGTCCACAGTAGACACTTCAGTAAATGTTTGTTGAATCAAAAAATGAAGCAAAAAAGAAAGGAAGGAAGGAATTTAAAATTAAAAACTAATTGGCATTGGGGCACCTGCATGGCTCAGTTAGTTAAACATTCAACTCTTGGCTTTGGCTCAGCTCATGATCTCATGGTTTGTAAGATTGAGCCTGGAGCCTGGCCCCAACTGATGCGGGGGAGCCTGCTTGGGATTCTCTCTCTTCTTCTCTCTTTGCCCCTCCCCCCACCCCACCAGCATAAGCGTGTTTTCTCTCTCTCAAAATAAACACTTAAAAAATATAAATGGCATTAATTATGCTACATGTTTTCAGATAAAAGAATAATAGACATTAAAAATGTGATTTTTCCTACTTTCCTGAGCTAAATTCATTCTAAAGAAATTTCAGGTAAGAGTTTTTGTTTCCACTGAGAAATCTGCAAAAGTGTAATGCAGAATATTTTTCTGACATTAAAAATAATTCCTTCACTTTTTGCTAAGGAGTTGAAAGACTAGAGTTTAAGGAGAAAAAGCAGTGAATTATTTCAGTAAAATCCACAAATGTATATTGAATGTCTAAAACTGGTGCTCTGAAAAAGGCAGAGACAAGTGATACATGATAGCTACCCTCAAGGAGGTTGAAATTCCACTGAATTTTGTCAGTGACATAAAAGACAATCACAAGAAAGATACTGACGACTTTCCCAAAGAGCAGTACAAATGCAGTGTGCAGGGTGATCTAGACAGAGTTCTTAGAACAGAGCCAGAATAAGCCAGCATGATGGGAAATTCACTGGATGACCTCGGACCTGCTGCTTTTCAGTCCCTGTTTGTAACTGAATATTGAACTGGAATATTAATATGTGCTAAACACTAATTCTCATGGACGTATAAAGATGTGCATCAAAGCGGTTTGACCTCTTAACAATGTAAGCCATTACTCATGTAAAATATTAGCATAAATATGTAACTCTTTTAAAGGTGGTCCAGGTGCTCACTGAATTGAAGTTTTGTTTGGAAAAGCCGTAGGTGTTTGTCAACAAACAACTGTAGGCGCTGACATAGAAAAGAAATCAAACTCTTTCAAAATGCATTCCAAATGGTTCAAGCGATGTTTCTGATGATAAAATGACTTTTCTGCTGATAGACATTTCCTACTGTGTTTGTCAAATGGTAGGTTCATAGCTTAGTCAGGGACAAAGTTATTAAGGACATAAAACGCCATCTGGATGGAGCTAATAAACATAAAACATAACCTTCAGATACATTGCTGCAGTGGCCAGACTGTGCCAGGCCAGATTACCCTTTGTTTGTGTTTAAATCTGAGCCATGTTCTAAGCCTTCGACTGTGGTATCTTTAGGTGTTTCCCCTCGACTCAAATGCACGGATTCCATGAGGTGAGCAGATTCCCTCTGTGCACGCTAGCATGAGTGTATTCAATGCCTCTGTGACTGATGTTCCATTTCAAAACTGTTCTCTCATATTTTCTTCAGAAATTTCCTAACACAGTACTTTTATTGATGGAGAAAGTTACAACTCTAAAATTATAATGTGAAATGTGTCTCACATTATACAAACTCCTTTCTAGTGAAGCCTAAGGAAGTAAGACATTATAGCCAGGAACACTGGACCATTAGTAAGTCCCTTGAAAAACATCATCTCCAATCCAAAAACACGAAGCAAATACCAAGCTTCAGTGCCTAAATTTGGTTGAAATAGAAAAACCAATATATTTCTGTATGAACTTGCAGTAAAATAATCATCTGATCTCTCTCGTGGGTAAAATGAATGACTAAAATTTCCAAAGATGACTTTAAATTATTTATGGTTGTGTAAACAGTTATATTAAAATTATATATATGGTTTGTTCCAGTGATTCATGATATATTAAATTATTAGGTAATGGGGAACAGATTCTTGAATAATACTCTACAGAAAGACTCTCTCACATAAGTCAGCAGGTTACAACCTAGTGCTCAGGTAGCATATTACTAAGACTTCATTATTAGGAGAAATAAGATTATGGTGAACACTGATGTGCCAGCCATGGCTGTTCCCCTTCAGGAAGGAAGGACTCATTTCCCAGCTGCAGGGAATGTCCTCACAGACAGCCTTCAGCTGTCAGCCCTCCTCAGGGATTGTCTCAGCTGACTGCACCACTCAATGACATGTCCCTGGCTGGGGCTCCCCACACTCAGCAACTGATCAGTTGGGGGGTAGAAAAGCCCAGCCCTCCTGTCACTACTTGGGTCAAGTCTGAGACACCATCTCATCTTCAGAATGCCCTCGAGAGTTGGCCTAGGTTTCCATGAAGACCACAGGGTAGTCCAATTCCTCCCTCCGTCTAATCCCCCTTCCTTCTTTTCTGCAGGTGTGGACCCCATGAGCACTTCTGCAATAAACCTCCCAAACATCATGGCGGCCTCAGGCCTACTTCCTAGGGAGACCAGCTGACATCAACAATCTTCCCAGAGGATAAAAAGACTGAACTGTACCAGCTGGGAAACCCTTTTCAAACTCACTTGGCCCTTGCCAAGTGAGAGATGTGGCCTCTTACTCTGCAGATGTGCCCCAGACACTAGTCAGAACCGGAAGAGTTAAACAGATTTTGTGACTAACAAGTAGGATTATTTTTAAAAGAAAAATCATAAAACACTATGAGCCATGCTATGCAAATTACCCTGAAAGCAATGGCAGTAAAGGCTGACTACTCAGCAACATCAATCCATACCCACAGGCCTCTGCAATTAGTCTACCATGGTGAAATTGCAGTGACAGACACATGTTTCATTCTTCATTTCTGTGTAGCCTCAACATTTGAAAATTTCCTCTCTTCCTAAGTAAGAGGCATTTCATTAGATCAGAATGACAGCTATATAGTAAGAGTTTTAAAGCAAAAATGCAGATTACAAGTGGGAATGCTATGCAAAATGGTGATTAAATTAATTATGAGGTCTTTTTAAAATTTTCAAAGCCACATTATGTTAATATTCCCCAATAGATTAGGAATCTGAATGCTTTTCTTTCAAACACTAACAGCATTAGGTAGGATTATGGTGGTGTCTAATGCCATTTGGTTATTAATATTTTCCTTATACTCATTTATTTTAGTAATCCCATCTTTTGTTGATTGACTGAAGTTGATTTTACTCATGAAAACAAGAATTTATGCTAATGAGAGACAGAGATCTTTAGAAATGTATCTTGCCAACCTACTGTGACCTCACTCTCTTCTGGAAGCTGTTTATCTTTCGACACTAATCATGTGGGACTAGATGCCATTGCTTAGACTGTGGTCTTCTTTTGTGGGTATAGGTTTTTGTACTCAATTCTACTTTGACTATCAGAGTTCTCCATTGAAAGCCTGTTCTGAGCTGAAATGTTTTTAAACCTTTTAGGTAGGCCTTAAAGCACTTACCAAGTGGCTTTAACATGGGCAATGTTTGAGAGAAACTATGAATTTTTTTTTCCTATTTGATGATGAAAGATGATTTTACTTGTGGCTCAGAAATGAGGTAGTTGACTGCAAAATTCAATGACAGTATCCCTATCTTCCTTTAACAATGAACAAGTTCCATGTTCCTGATAAACCTCTCCCTCAGACTTTGGAAATGCCATGCTAGTCCAGTTCATGTTCCGCCAAGTACCTCAGATTTCCAGCTTCCTTTCCAGCTCTTCTTTTCCCTCTGTTCTCTCACTACACACACCAAGCATTCTGCTACATGCCAGGAATTCAAAGATTAATAGCCTGTAATCATTATTCTCAATAAGAGGAGGGCCTTATCCCACAAGAACAACTCTTGCATTTCCAACCTTGTACATTTACATTGTATTCATTTAACAAAATGAATTCAATGAGCATCTACAATCTGCCACACTTTATTCCAAGAGCAAGGGTTAAACAGAAAATAAAGCAACATCCTACCTTCACAGAGTCTACCTTTTTTACAGGGAAGGTGGTGGGGAAAGATAATACACTAAATAAATAAGTTAAACACAAGATACAAAGAACAGACTCTGAAGCCAGATTTCCTGTGTTCAAATCCAACTCCACGGCTTACCACTGTTACAGATTAAGTAAAACTTCTCTATGCCTCCAATTCTGCAATAGCAAAATGGGGATAATGCTAGTAATTCCCACTTAGTGTTATTAGGGGATTAAATGAGGCAATATTTTTAAAGTCTCTAGAACAGTGACTGGCACGATGTAGTATTTATGAAATAAGGAAAGAATAGGGATAGGCTCTGAAGAAAAATAAAGCCCAGATGGGACATAGGGAAGGTGAGTAAGGGGCTGCAATCTTACACAGGGTCATCAGGGAAGGCCTTGAAGAGTAGGTGACCTTGAAATAGAACCTTAAAAGCAGGGTGACAGGCTTGCAGACACTTTCGGGAGGAACGTTCCAAAATGAACAAGCAGGTTGTGCAAAGGCTTGTTAAGCAGAAGGATGCTCGGTGTATTCAGCAAGGAAGTGTTGTTTACAAAAGTGAGAGGGGCACAGAGCAGTAGGAGGTCGGGTTCACCCCCTGCTGCCTCTGTCATTACTTGACTTAATTTCCAAAATGCATTTGAGTTGTATTTTTTTTTTTAAAGAGATTGCTTTCAGACAGAGAGTCTACATTTTCTAAAGACTTCTCATGGCACTTTGAAAATGGTGATATTATAGTCCATCTCCAATCTTCAGAACTTTTCTCAGCGCCTCAGTTCCTCAAACATTATGAGCAATGCTTCTGTGATAACATTCCTGAGAATCTGGGATGTAATTTGTCTTGACTTCATTTTTTGAATTTGTTCAAAGTGGAGTTTAAGTGGAGAAGCCTCCCCTCTAACCAGATGCACATCTGCCTTGAGTCTCGTTTTTCTATCATGTCTGGAGTGCTTTTTCCAGAGATTTCTCTCAACACTCACAACTCCCTCACGCAGTTAAGATACCTTTTCCGTCTTTCTCTTGTTCCAAAATATATCCATTTTGGGGGCCTGAGGATCCTGCATAACATCATTAAAACAGTTGCATTTAACTTTTCCATATTTGTTTCTGATTTTATGTTTTTCCTTTTATTCTTGTAAGAATTATTTAAAATGTGAAGTTATCAGAAAACTTCCTTGGTAGCCTTTTTCTCTTTTCTTGTTTTTTGTTCTTTTTTTAAAACTCACATACCTTCTACTTTGTTTGCTTTCAAAGATCACAAGGGATTGTATTGTCACAATATGTTTATTTAGCTTCTTCCAAACTTCCTGACCCATTTTCCTTTGATGTGGTATCAGACATCAGGAAAGGAACTTAAATTATTAAAATGGACTGGCTGGGGCTTTGGTGAAGTACAGAACTTCTCGTGGAAAGGAGGCAGCTGCTACTGTGTTCCAGCTGATCAGCTGAGTGTTGTCACACCTGACTACTTTTCAGAGATGTTGAAAACCCAGAATTTTTAGATGCGAGTTACATTAGCTTCCTAGATCTGTGTGGCTACGTGACTTACTGTCTCATAGTTCTGGATGCCATAAATCTGAGATCAAGATGTCAAAAGTAATGCTTCCTTCTTAGGACAGTAAGAAAGAATCTGTACTGTGCCTCTCTCCGAGCTGTTGCTGGTTTCCTGGCAAATGTGGCATTCCTTGCCTTGTGGAAAGAATCACCCTGATCTCTGTTTTCATCTTCACAAGGCATTCTTTCTGTCTGCATGTATGTGTCCAAATTTCCTTAGTTTAATGGCACTAGTCATACTGATTAGGGGTCTCTTCTATTCCAATATGATGTCACCTTCACTACTTACATTTGCAATGCCATCTGCCTGTATTACCAAAAAAGATCACATTCTAAGGTACTCACAGTTAGGACCTAAACACTTGAATTTTTGGGAGACACGATTCAACTCATAATACAACATACTGACTTTAAAATGTTAACAATCATTTCTTAGTTTTTTCTAATTTTTGAAGACTTTGTATTTTTAGAGCAGTTTTAGGTTCATGGCAAAATTAAGAGGAAAGTACAGAGGTTTTCCATATACCTCCTGCCCCGCAGATGCTCAGCCTCTCCTATTATCAACATCTTCCACCAGAGCGATGGGATTGTTAAAACTGATGAACCAACATTAACACATCATAATCACCCAAGTCCATAATTTACATTAAGGTTCACTCTTGAACATTCTATGAGTTTGGACAAAGTGTAATGACAGGTATCCATCACTATGGTGTCACATATATAATACATTCTTTTTACCATCTAATTTATTTTAGAGGCAGTCCATGCAAAACATACCTATAAGCCACACTCAGGTGATGGGTCACAAGGTTATAACTCCGCTTCAGGTTTTATCCCTGGGATCTCAGTTGCTTTTTAAAAATTTTTTTTGACATTTATTCATTTTTTGAGAGAGAGTGAGAGAGAGAGTGTGAGTGGAGGAAGGGCAGAGAGAGAGGGAAACACAGAACCTGAAGCAGGCTCCAGGCGCTGAGATGTCAGCACAGAGCCTTATGTGGGACTTGAACTCACAAACCATGAGATCATGACCTGGCCAAAGTCAGATGCTTAACTGACTGAGCCACCCAGGTGCCCCCTCAATTGATTTTTTGTCTTAGGTATTATACAGTACATTTGTGAAGCTTAAGCTACTTATTTGACCAGATACGGTCAAATTCACTTTTACAAATCATAGACAAGCAAATCATGGTTACCTGCCAGCAAGCCCCTATAGCACCTGTTTCCCTAACCAGGCCTGTCTTGATACTTAATATGTATTAATAACAGGTATGGAGAAGTCCTGAACCTCAAGGTATTCATCCCAGTGCAGGCTCTAGGGGAAGTCTCTGAGTACCTTGGTCATTTAACTGTAATGAACAGTTTTTGTGCTTAAATTTTTTGAAAAGCATTAGCAAATGAACCCGGATATTCCCAAACTGTGAATATTTAGTCAAACTTCATTCATATACATCTTATTCTGCATGCTGCATTATAAATAATTAAGATGAAGATAAAATTATAAAATACTCAGGATGATTTTTGTTTACAAAATATCAACTTTTTAACCTCCCTCTGAATATAAAAACAGGACTATATGGTGTGTTTGTAAAAAGAAGAACCAAATAAAATTTCATTAGAAATTAGGAAAAACGTTGAATTGAACATTTTAGACCAAGAGATTAAAAGAATATTTAGATGCCGTTTTGAAAATCTGTCCCTTTAATGAATTGGGAGATGAAAGAAATTTTTTAAAGTGGCTAATTATAGCTATTAAAATTGCATGAGGAGCTTTCTGTATTATCTATAAAAATTCAGCTTGTAGATTTTCACAAATTTCTATCTCTAGAGTAAATAAAACTATGAATAGGAAATTTCCCTCACTCTTCCTTTCTTTTGGAAGTTTGTTGCATACTTCCACAACAGAGAGGTTATGCTTTGCTTTAGATGAAAATATAAATTAATCTCCAAAACACTATATTGCTGCATTGTTTCAGGTCTTATATATGGAAAATGAATTGCTTGGTTGTGTAGTATTTTTCTTTTTAACAGTTTTTGCTTTTATGGAATCAATAAGTCAAGCTTGTTCTTTTTGAAGGTCACAGTTATTACCTAAGTTCTTTTATCAAAGTGGTTCTTTTCATACAATTCAGGTTAAGATGCACAGCTTCTTCACAAAGGTAAAACTGTTAATTTTCACAAAGAATTAATGAAAGCAAAGCCTTTGGAAAGAGAACATGATAGGAGAACTGTGTAAATAATATAAATAGATGGGTAGATCCTGAGGTAACTCACTTTGTTGTCAGACATTCTAGAAGTGATCCTATCAGCTTGACCCTATCAGCTAGACTGCTGGAACCTGAGCCCTTTCTAATTCCTCACTAGGCCTTGTGCTTTGTATTTGCACCAATCTCAATGCTATCTGAAAACAGTAGACATCAACTCTGGCTTATTTATGAAGAAGATGACATTCACCAGACAGATGTCAGGAAGCTTTCTGAATGAACAGGAGAGTTGGAGAACCAGGTTAAGAAAGCTGGAGACCCAAGGGAGCCTGGGTAGCAGGACTTTATACCAGAGACAATACACAATTCATACCACAGGCACTATCTGGTTAGAGTGACGCAACAGAATCACAGCCACAGAACCACTCACTACCCACTGACAATAGAAGTAGACCTCTCTGTCATACTACAGGTCTCTTTATCTCACTGCTACTGTAGCCAGTGGATTAGACAAGTTTAGCTTAAATCTATGCCCTTACTCACAAAAAAAAAGGAAGAAAAACAACTGCTTTACTTTGGTTTCCAAAACGGAATGTGGAGCTCTTCCTCCTACTGATTCTGGAATTTCCTTAAAAAGGAAACATATTTAATTCCTGGGTTGCCAAAGTTGTTTAAATTCCACTAGACTCCACCTCTTTGGCTCTCCAGTATTTATATACACCCTTCTTAAAATCACAGTTTCAAAAAATATAATACAATTTACTCAAAAAACACACTTACCTCCTCTTTGAGGGAAGACAAACCAAAACTCCTTCAGATGGTGTCCTCAAGTTCAAGCATAAGGCTTTGGAATGACACCCATTTTTCCTCTAGTTTGGTCACAATTCGGAGTTGATATTCTGGGGCCTGTGGGTTAAATTGTAGAATTATCTATCACTGACACTCTTGAAATTCAATAGTGAGAGATAGGAAGAGTAGGAAAAGGAAAAAAATAGTTAAAACATATATATAACACAGCAGGGAGGGAAAGGCAGGTAAAAGTTTTAGTACTGACTTCAACAGTTTGTCATGGCAATATCTATAGTATATATTACTTTTACTTTCCTCTTGTGTTAACCATTCCATATTCCTTTTACCTTCTTTAGTCAATGGCATAACCTAAACTTTTATTCTTGAGGAATCTGTATCTTGATGTTTGTAGTCACAAAGCTCTATCAAATTTAACCACCAGATCTGGTTGTATAAAGAAGTATCTCATATGAGATTACCTAGTTTGTTGTCATTATTGTTTGTTTGTTTTTAACTTCTAGTTTTCTTGACATTAGGATCCCAGAAAGTCAAAGTATCCACTTCCAATTCAATACAAACACTTTTATATCTCCTGATTGAAGCATTGCTTCCTGAGATAATAAAACCTCTAAAAAGCAGAGCCCAGAATCACAGAGCAGAGAAGCAAATACTTTTGCCAATCTGGTGTTATTATAATTGTGAAGAGTGCCACCCCACTACCATTCCTTTGGAATTTGGGAAGATACAGCAACACATATTGGTTGAGATTATATATTAACTCAGAGGATACATAGAATCTCACAGGGCAGCATTCCAGCTTGGCAGAGTGATTGGTCATCTGACGCTTTCCCAGAACCCTGACTGGCTATTTTACTATTCCACAAGGTCACCTGTTTTGGAAGAGGAGGTACATAACTACAGTAAAATCCCATGGAGATTGATAAATTGCTTTACCTCTCTGACCTCAGAGGAATTTACATGTGAAATATCTTACTAGTGCTTGAAACATTCAGTAAATACATGTATGGTGGGTATAACATGGCAGGCAAGGAAAATAAAACTGACTCCATTCAGTGTCTGTTCCTAGAAGAAAATAATAATCTGTTTTTGAGATAGCTGTCTTGACTTTGGGAGATTTAGAGTTAATTGCTATTTCTGCTGATATATTGGAAAGTCAGCAAAGCAGTAGCCCTAGTGTGCTGTTGAGCACTGCAGCTGTGTAAAGGTGCCCGGCTGTTTGGACAAGAGAGCCAGGCAATCTCCAGGAGAGGCTGGAGTATGAAAGTAGACAGTACTGCCTTGAGTGTTGGTAGTTTACTGGACTTCCAGAGATGGGCCATAACAAAATTAGTCATGCTCCCTTTATTAGCAAATTCAGGGTCTGAAATACATCTATTGCCTTCCAATGTTCTTAGGAGACATACTGTTTTGATATCACAGAGGAAAAAAAAAGTCTTTTAAGGAGTTTTCTGTCTAGAAGCCACCAACTTCAAAATTAAATAATTAAGAAGGGAGTGAAAAAGAGGAATTCCTTTAGTACCAAAATTAAGATTGGTAGGTAAATGAATGCCAGAATCAGTAAAGGATTTCAACTAAATATGACATGAAAGCAACTGAACAGAGGAGAAATGATCCATATTTCATTTTATAATGTATTCAGCTTTGCTTCATTAGCAGTTTACCTGAGATAAGGGCAGAGAAACTTACACCCCCAACGAATACCATCACCAGTATACTTTGGCACTTGATTCAGAGAACTAAGATCTTACTTTTTTTTTTAATTCCACAGATGTTTTACTATCAAACATGTGAAAATGGAGGCTATCAGTCCAATGTATCCTTCTTATAGCTTTCCACTATTTTTTTCTACACTCTTCAAGAGATGAGAACTTCTAGGAAAAAGTGTGACGAGAAGTAAGAGTGAGGACAGAATAGTGGCAGGCTGTCTGATGAGAGTCGTAGTCACAAGGAAGTTTCTGTAATCAGGGGGAGGAGTCTTGGCTCTCACACATTTTTGGAACTGTGATTTTTTTATTCACTATACTGGTTCAACGACTCAAGAGAACCAGATTAGGAGAGTAGGAGAGGATCCTGCCTCAGTTATTGAGAATCATGAAAGAATTCCCAACAGAAACCTAAAGTTACATAAGGGTCAGTGTAAAGTGACCTTCTCCCCAGATAAAGAGCTGGTCATCTATGTGGACAGTGAGAAGGGCAAGGGACAACTATGTGTTCTGCATTAGGACACACCTCATTTGGGACACACCTCATTTGTAGATTCATACAGAGGAAAGAAAGTACTGCATGACAAAAGGTACTGAAAATAGGACAAAGAAAACATTCTAAAAACTAGGAGGTTGAGTATATGTTTTGAAAATAAGAAAATGGTTTACAGTGAGGTTAGTTGATTCAACACGTATTTATTGTGTGACTAGAATATGCAGCTATTGGTGGTCTCCAGGAGATTCAATAAAAACAAACAAACAAACAAACAAACAAAAAAGACACACATAATTCCTGCCTCTACAAAGCTTTAGTCTAGGGGGAGACATGGCCAAATAAACAGGCATTTATAATATCATGTGGCAACTTTTATAAAAGTGGAATTACAGACTGCTACAGAAACACACAGAAAGAACAATAAATCCAAATGAGGAAGGTTTGATGACTTGGTCAGAGATGAGGTCCTAGATAATGTGGTATGTAAATTTTAACCTAAATTATTAGTAAGGGTTGATTTGGTAAGTGGCAAAAGAGTAACAATGTCCATGAGCATAGTGATTGGATGGAAGAGAGCAAACAACTCCAGTAGTTCAGTCTTGCTGAAACATAGGAGTGTGAGTAGACAGGGATAGGAGCTGGTGGAAATGTCTGGGCATGGCAAGAGGTGGCATAGTAGAGGGAAACAGAGGCCAGAATATGAGGAGCCTCTTGAGGCACATTAAGGAGTGAAGACTTTATCTCAAGGTCAAGACTTTGTCTTCACTTCATTAAAGAGTGAAGACTTCATCTTGAGGTCAATATAAAGCCATTAATCATTCTTTAGTAGAATAGGACGATCACCTTGTGGCTTTAAAACTATCTGCTGCAACATGGAGAATTATTTAGAAGCAGGTTAGACAGAAATAAATAGATGAAAGAAGAAATTGTCATAATCAGTAAAAATAATTGCCTGAAATGATGCTTAAAGAACATGCTAAAATGGAAAGAAGTGGATGGAATTTATTGACAATTAGGAGATGCAAACAAGACCATTTGGTAATATATAACAAACATGATGATGAAAACAGATTAGTCATGGACAACCTGGGTTTTCTGGTTTGGGTAACTTGGTGGTGATGATGCATTTACTCTGAGAGGAAACACACATAGATTAGATGAGTGGGGAAAGGTGCTGAGCTGAAGTTATTATATACTGAATTTGAATTTTCTCTGAAATATTTGAGTGAAAATGTCTACCAGGTAGTTGGAGATACGACACTGAAGCTCTGGAAAGATAGCTTGGCAGGAGCTCTAAATTCCATAATTGCCAACACACAGACAGTAAGTGAAGACACTGTGCTGTCTGAGATGGGGGCAGAAAGAATGTGTAGAGAGGGGGTGGGGGGGATGAGAGGAAAACTTCACCTGAGAGGATGGAGAGCTCTTGATTACAAACGTGGGAAGAAGCAACGCTGCAAGATGTAAGTCAGGTTACCCTTTGTAAGTCAGACATTTGATTGGCTGGTGTATATTGTCTGTGGGAATTGGGAGGTCAGGCAGTTGACGAGAATGTACATGAAAGGAAATACAGGAGAGAAAGAAGCAGAAAACAGAACTGCCAAGCAGTTGTGCTTGGAGCCCAGGAATTTATAACCATTCCAGACTACAGGGCAGAGGAAACCTTCTCTTTCTCTTCCAGCCAGAATTCTCAGCAGCCTTGATGTAGACTCAGGGGAAATATAAAGGAAAGGACTAAGTGATGAAATGGATGCTAGAAATGATGATTGGTCCAAGCCAGTTTATAGAGTAAAGAACAAATGGAAATAAGAATATGTGTTGTAATAAATAAAAGGTGTCCCGCCCTCTCCATTCTTTTTGGAAGGCTTCCTCACAAGACAGATCACTTAGATTGCAAGATAGATCATGATAATGTTGTGTTTGGTTACTGTTGTTTTACAAAACCTGAATTTAAAAAGATACAAGCATCCAGGAAGAAAACAAAAGCAAAGCAAAGCAAACCAAACAAAAAATATTTTATCTACAATGTAAATAAAATAAGGTTAATTTCAGACTCTTCTGGAACACTAATGGAAGAAAGCAGAGTTTTAAGGGGGAGGGGGGGAGTGACCAAGGGAATTATACATTTGTATTTATTTACTTAAAAATACACAAACACTTAATTCTTCACCGGATCCAATCGAGGTTAGAAAAATCTTGAACACACCGCCCCAAAATAGAATAGCTTTCCAGACTCTTTGCATCATGCGATTTGACAAGAATCATCCTACTTGTCTGCTCATCTGCCCATGAATATGGAGAGGTGACTAGATATGTCAGGTTGCTTCCAGGGGACTCCATCTTTTCTTTATAATCTTTTATGTTACATTCGTTAGCAAAGGTGAGGAAGATTTATTCCAGCCTTATCTGATGGATGGGATGGTTTTTCTTTTTTTTTCCTTTTTTTTTTTTTTTTTTTTTACAAATAGTTTATTGTCAAATTGGTTTCCACATAAGGATGGGATGGTTTTCTAAATTAAATTGCTCTTTAGCTTCCTCCAAACTATCAGGTACCTTCCCCCAGCTATTGTCCATGCTGGGAACATGGTAGTGAAGGAGCCCTTGACTCTCTGGCTTTAATACAACACCAGCAGTTCTTAAGCAAAACTTTTCAAATCATGTCTTAGTAGATGTAAAATATTTGTGTCTATAGTCTTCAGGAAAAGCCACTGGGATCAACATTCTCTGAATTCTTTATGTGTTCATAAATCTTTGTGAATTTTAGTGAAGGTGATACTGGCTATATGTAAGATTTTGGGCTTACACTTTTTTTAAGATAAAATGTTTTGTCACAAAGTATGAGGTCAATCCAACTTTCTTTCCCTAATGAATTTTTTCTTTCCCTTGTCTTTTTATCAGGATATCCAAAGCTGCCACCCCCACTTAATTATTAAGATACAATAGTTAAATTGGAATATTCTGTGTCGTTGATGATATTGGGTCACTTTTTTAGGTTGTCCTTTCAATAAATAGGTTTTATCTCTGAAAAAGTTCTTTTTTGATAGTTTTAACCACTTGTTCTATTCCAGGGCTTTGCTTTTCTTCTTTGTGAATTATTTTCACAGTTGTGTTGGATTGTCCTTACCTTGCCTCTTTCTTATTTTCTCCCTCAAATACTTGTCTATACTTCTGTTAGCTTTCTGTTTTTCCTCTTTTCAATTGAAAGTCCTCATGCTTTCTTTGTTGTTTATTTGCTCTTGATAGTTAAGATTTCTGACATGTTTATTCAAAACGAACAAACAAACCCTCTTCAGGGGCTCCTCGGTGGCTCAGTCAGTTAAGTGTCCAACTCTTGATTTCTGTTCAGGTCATGATCTCATAGTGGTGGGATTGAACCCTGTTTATGGGGTTCCATGTTGGTGTCTGGAGACTGCTTAGGAATTTCTCTCTCCCTCTCCCTCTGCTCCTCCCCTGCTTGTACTCTCTCTCTCAGAAAAAAATGCTATGTAATATTTTTGAAATAAGTAGGATATATATAAATTACACACCTAGTACATTCAATCACTTATTTGAGCACAAAGAAACAAAATATTATATGTCCAGTCATTAAAAAATCAGAGAAGTCACAATTACACAAAATTTGCCATAAGAGAGTTTACACCTGATATATATTTTTGAAAATTTAGTATAGGTGTGTATGTATAAAATTTTAAATTTTAATAATAAAGATTTCCAAAACTGACTTAAAGAAAACAGATATTTGGGTAATAATTACAGAAATTTAGTTACCAAAAATTATTATTAAGTACAATGGGATAATTCTAGGAATTTTTATAGGGAAATTATTTCAAATTTTTATACAAAGGATATTTTCTGTAATGTTCAAAAATTGCAAGAAGTTGCAAGTGTCTCAATTGACAAAGTCAGTATGATCTGGAAACTGAAGTCAGACAAGGATGCCACCCACACAGAATCTACAGGCCAATTTGTAAGTAAAGAAATAAATCAGTCTATAAACTCTAAACTAGTATAATATATATTAGAATATAATTCTATTCTAGTATTTTCTATATTAGTTATCCTATACTAGCAAATCTTTTAAAATTTTGTCTTAATGTCTTTTTTCCAAATTTCAAAAGTAACACATAACTAAAGTATTTAAAAAATGAGATTCTAGCTACTAGTATCCTAAAGACTGTGAAGATAATAATATTCCAAGAGCAAATAAGTTTCATTCCAGGAAGGTACAGATACTTCAGTATTAGAAAATTAATTAGTGTCCAGGAGTTCTTTATTATCCCAGGATAATAGAAGCTGATCTTTAGAAGTCAATTCAGTTAAAACAGAAACCATACTTTCATAGTATGTGGTTTTTAAAAATACAAAGCTTATTGTGAATTTATCAAATACAAAAATAAGTTTGTGAAATTTATTTGCTTATATCCAAAAAATATATAGCTAATGGAAACTATGTGCTAATTTCTACAATAAAATAAAAATGTATCAAATGCTAAGAATTTATTTTAGTATTTCTTCAATATAATTAAATGATCACATTTTCATAATTATCATAATAGGTCCTCTGGCAAAATTTTTGGAGGGCTCCATGTATTTTCCAAGGGCCCTTTGATCCACTGACAGTCAAAGCATTCTCTCTTAAGTGCATTTAATGTCATCAACATTTTTGATGTTTCCTTCTTTACACACTGTACTGGTTTTAAATCTCTGAGAGATTTAATGGATTTTGTATGATTGTATCAGTGCCTTTGTGTATGTTTCTAGCAACTGTTCTACATTACTTTTTTCTTAATTTTATGAAATCATATTTTATATAACTTGCTCTTTCGCTTTACAATTGATTTGCTTTGTCTGGTTCTTACTGTCTAAAATCATTCTAATATATGAAATTATATGAAATTAATATTATAATGAGATATGCTCATGAGAAAGGCACTACATTTAAAAGTGTTTAGGTTGTTAGTGAATATTTTTGATTCTGATGACATTTACATCCTTATGTAATCTTATAAGCTCTGGGGGCTTAAATAATAAATAGTATATCAATGAGACCACATATTTCCCCCTCCCTCCTCCCTGACACATCATAAATCTTTATTTCAACGTGTGAAAGGGGGAAAATGGGAATAAGTATCTCTAAAGTAACAGAAACAAGTATTCAGAAAACAAAACATTCCACACTAGAAAAAAAAATCATGGAGCTAAAAACTGACAGATAATTCTTTAACAAGAGTTTTTAAAATCCCAAACTAACACTTAATTGGTTAATGAGGAAGTACTAGAAGCAATGACACTAAAAAAAATCAGCCTAAGACTTAACTGAATTCCGGAACCACTATTACTTTACCTAGTTTTGGAAGTTCTGATTAAATAAAAAAGACAAGAAAAGGGAATGAGACAAATTTCTGGAAAATAGATGAAATTATAAGTATTTTAAAATTAATTAATTGTACAATTAGAAAGGCCAAGAATATAAACTAAACTATTATTGAGATAATTAAGGAAATAAAAGGTAGCAGCAAAAACCAGTTTCAAAAAGATTGAGGAGTTACTCTACCTGGACTAGCAGGAAAACATAAAATATTAGAGCATTTAGCCAAACAATCAAGAGTTTACGTGAAGAAAACCATTTAAATTTAGTTAAGGAAATAAGACTTAAATAAGTACAGAAATAAAAAATGTTACTATAAAGGAAAACTTGATATTGTGAAGGCATTATTTGTCCTCAAATTAATTTATACAAGTTATGCAATCATAAGCCCTTTATGGGAAACCTCACAAAATCATTCTAATTTTCAACTGGAAGAATACACTGACAAAATTAAACAGGAAGATACAGAGAAGACAAGCAATGAGAGGGACTTGCATTACCAGATATAAAAATACATTATAACATCACCATAGTAAGAAACACTAAGGAATTTATTTGCTCAGGACATGATGAATCATTGGAACAGAATGCAAATTCTAGAAACAAGATATTTACACAAACTCATAGTATAATGCATACCATGTAAAAGACAAATGTGACACATAAAATCATTAAAGAAGTACTGAATGAACAATAAATAATTCTGGAATATTTTTGGTTAAAAAACAATTTATTATTTTTAGAATCAGTGGTACCCTAAACAAATTTTGAATGTGATTCTGGACTTTGGAGAGAGAGAAACCTAGAAGGACGATTTTGGAGATCATTTATGGTTGAAACTGTAGGAAAGCAGGTATGAATGGAAACAAAGATTAAGAAATGGGCTGGACATAAAACTTTGAGGAATTAATACATTTATGGGCAGAAAAGTAAAAAGAGTGTTGAGACTCTGGATCCTCAAAGTCTAGAAAGCAAAAGTTACCAAAAAGGAGGCACTGTAAAAACAATTTCAAAAAAATCAAAGAGACTAAAGAAAACACTAGATTTGCAAATATATTGGTCACTGGTGTTTTGCAAAACAGCAAAAATCAATTGCAAGAGGTAAGGGAGAAAATAGATAATAAAGAATTGCATGGAGAAGTAGACTCTGTATTTAAAATATTTGACTGTGAAATGAGAAGTGACAAAAGCATATTTATAGGTAATCATGCTAGCCATCTCCAATTTTTTAACCTTCACTTTGTTTTTTAACCCTTTGTATACATTACTTTCAGGAGGCAGTTAATTTTATTGACATATAATTTACCTAGCAAAATTTATTCATTTTAGTTATACTGTTCTGAATTGGCAAATGTACACAGTCATGTGACCAATGCCAGAATCAAGATTACAGGATATTTTCGACCACCCCCAAAAGCTCTCTCCTTTCTTTTTGCAGGAAGTCTCCATCCCCACCCTGAAACTGTGGATCCACTGATCTGTTTTCTGCCCCTACAGCTCTGCCTTTTCTAGAGTGTAATATAAATGAAATCATATAGTTTAGAGCCTTTTGAGTCTGGCTTCTTTCATTTAGCATAATACTTTTGAGATTCATCCATGTTTTGCATGTATCTTTTTATTATTGAGTAGCAGGAATATGAGTCTGATACCATTTCACTGCCATCAAAGCAATCCCCACAACTAACTACTGAGGTAGATGTCATTACCTCCCTTTCACTGACGAAAGAAGTGAGGATCCAAGGGGTTAATTAGCTCCCTGAATTCCAATTCTAACAGGAGCTGGAGCTGGAATTCACATTCAGGCGTGTCTACCTCCAAAGCATAAGGATGTCCTACACCTTGGAGACTAAAAAGGAAAAAAGAAAAAATAGTTGCAGGTCTAGGAGATGGAGCAAATAACTTTTTAGATTTCTGTTAGCAGTCTGTCTCATTGAAAATTGAGAGGGGCTCCTGGGTGGTTCATTTGATTAAGTGTCCAACTCTTGATTTTGGCTCAGGTCTGATCTCAAGGTCATGAGATGGAGCCCACTCAGGCTCAGCATGGAGCACAGAGCCTGCCTGCTTCAGAGTCACTCTCTCTTTCCTTTGCTCCCTGCCCCTCCCCCACTTGTGCTCTCACTCTCTAATAAGCTTTAAAAAAAGAAAATCAAGACAAAATGCTTGTTTTTGATAAAACAAACTTGTGCGTTTTAAAGTTTCACATCCACCAAACCCCACCTTTTGTATATTTCAATGTTTTAAAAAATAATATATGAATTTGGGGAACTCAGTCCACTTTGCACCCCTGGAACATTTTAAAGAGCTTGGAGCAAATTGAACTTCTGATTTGGATCTGTTCCTGGGGGACATTTGCCACAGCCACATGCTTCCATCAAATGTACAGTACATGATCAGAAGGATTCATACTATAGATAGAAAAAGGACAAACTGCATTTGAATCTGTTCATTTCTAAATTTAACGATTCATTTTTGTGTTTATGTAGAGCAGCATCAAAGCTCTGCTTTGCCAATACTGTATTTTATTTAATTCTTAGATTTATACTAATTCATCCATTGCCTGACTTTCGAATATTTCATCTCCATGCAGGAATGATTGTGTGCATATTTAGAAAACAAGTTGATCAGAATTCCTGCTGCCTTTGGTCCCACAGGCAAGTTCCCCTCCTTTTTTTTTCTTTTGAAGATAATAAAGGCACCCTGCAAGGGCCACCGCTAGGGAATGTGTTTCACATCACAACACAGATGGCTTGTTTACACCATTTTCCCTTCTTGTAGAAATTTTTAGGGATGAATTCAAATTTTACTTCTCATTGCACTATGTGTCTTATAATTCCATTCTAGTCAAAACCTGATATTGCCCTTGAAGTACAGTAAGAGATCATTCTGCTTTTGCTCCTTTTAACATATGAAAGCACACAGGAATTGGACCACTTACCCACCCCCAGCTCTTTGCCAGCTTTTAAAAGATTCTTTAAATAATAACCTCAGTAAAACTCAGTGTTCACCTTGATGCTAATGAAGTGACAGAATATCTCTCTTGAAAATGGAACATGTAACTCATTAATAGGTAAAGATTTGGGATCAGCCTTCCCTCCACCTCCAGACAAAACATTATTGATGTAGGCTAGAGCAATGGTTCTCAGCCTTTAGCCTAATTTAGGATTAGCTGTGAAGCTTTAAAAAAACAGCCATGCCTGGGTCCCAATATCACAATTTCTCCCTTAATTTGGGGGGGATTGGAAAGCCTGAGCATCAGAATTTATAGTTTCCTCAGGAGATTTTAACCATTAGCCTGGATTGAAAAACACTGGTCTAGAATTTCTAATCAAACATTCAATAGGATGCCAATATAAGACTTCATCTGCTTGTTTTCCTCACCATCCTTATAAAATATGTGCTTGCCATTTAAGGTTATAGGAGTGCATGGATGTGGGGAGGTTTCCATAGCGATGAATATTTATGGCAAGAATGGCAGCTCTCCTATCGCGCATCCAACAGGTTGGTGAGAGTTTCATAACCTTCTGCAGGAACACAATATATATCTAGTTCCTGGAGCAATTTTTATTCCACTGTCTTATCCTGGAGGACACTCAGGAAGCTTTGTTCCCAAAGTTAATGAGAGGCCCATTTTCTGATGCTGAAGAAACCCCCCCAAAATGGCACTTCCACTAGACAGTCTAAGCACAGGTGTTTTAGTCTCACCACTATATAAACCTGGGCCAGATGATTCTTTGTTGTGGGAGCCATCTTATGCATGTAGGGTGTTTAGCAGCATCCCTGGACCCTACCCCCTAGATGCCACCCTCCAGTTGTGAAACCAAAAATATCTCCAGACATTACTACATACCCCCTGGAGATTCAAAATTGCCCCAACTTGTAAACACTGCTTCAAGCATATAAATGCGATTTTAAATCAAGATGGAACTATTTTATCAAGTTCATTATCACTGGAGCATTGCTATGTGCTCACATTGTTGTTCTACTCATTTTCCTACTAGATATATGTTCTCAAGACTGCAGCAAAATGTTCTTGTCAAATTGGGCCATACACTATTACATCAGTATTATTTTCAACTTTTTAAACATCTAACCTGAAGGAGTCTCTGCTCTTATCATTATCATGTATAAAGTAGTATCAGAGATAGGAAATGTAAGAAAAAACTAGAAACACTATGTGGTATTGCTAGCATTAGGGCACCCTTTTCAAATGCTCTGGACCTTTGGTATCCTGGAGTTATGCATACATAGACAAAGATTAAACTTAGCAGATTCACAAGACACTCAACTGGTTCTATTCTTTCTTCTCTTTCACAGCACTTCAGACTTTCAACCATGTCCTGTCATGAGGGTATGGATAACATTATAAAAAAAGGTCCAAGAAATGAGCCTTGTTGCTATCATTTTATCTTTAACTTGGAGATCATCTACCTTGCGAACACTTGACATTTTGCATTATTCTACCAAAATTTTCAGCCTTGCTGGAAAATTGGACCCTAGTGGCATTACTTGAGTCTTCACATCTTTTTGGCAGCACGAGTCAATTTGATAATTGTTGAAGTTTTATTAATCTTATATCAACTAAGAAAATGGTAAGTCAAAGTAATCTACTGTTGCATAGTTAGCAGGAACACTGGATGAACTTCAGGATATCACCAACAATGCAACAGTGAAGACCAATTCTCACACACTCACATGCACATACACACGCGCACACACACAGTAGAACTGGTCTGATTTTTCACATCTAAACTATAAGCCATCTTTAATTGCCTGGTGGCATGTAGAATTCTCTTCAAAGCTTGTAATAAAAGAAGAAAATACAAAAAACTTATACATACAAATTATACAGAGTATTCATTTCCAAATATATATGGAAATAAATGTACACACATGCATATATATTCTACTTTTATACACACACACAAACACACACACATGTTACTAGGAGGAAATGAAGCATTATTATTTCAGAGTATGTGAATTATGAGTGATGGGCATATAGTTATTTTCATCTTTGCATATATCTGAATTTTTTTACCAACATTTATTATGTAACCAGAAAACATATATCAACGTTAATTGACATTTATTAAACACTTGGTATGAGCCATGCACCATGTTAAGTATTTTACATAGCTTATCTCTTTAAATTCTTAAGACAGCCCTTTGTGGTAGATCTTACATTACCCTCATAGTATAGATGGGGAAAATGGGATTAGAAAGGTTAAAAAACATCCAGGCTCTGCTGTTTTTAAGTGGAAAAGCTAAGGCTGAATCTCCACCAAAGTAACTCAAGAGCCCTCACTTTTAACCACAGTGTGCATTGATTCCCTTAATAAAAATAAGAGGATGGAAATTTGAGAATATACAAAGCCTCAGAAGATTATATAAATTCCTCTAAAAATTCAAATATTCTCCCCATTTCTCTGTATTTATGCCATTTTTGTGTCCATTAAATCCAATGGGGATTTCATCTATGGGTATGTGGTTTCATCTTTTTTGTGAGTGGCTCTCTCACCATTCTTAAGACAGCTACACCCTAGGCAGAATGTTCCAGATGCTGTCCCTTTCTAAAAGTCAAACCAGTATGTATTTTTAAAGAGTCTATGTTTCTTTTATTCACAGGCTTGAAAGACAAGGTTAAGAAACACTCCTATGTAGTGACTACATCCTCTTGAAGATACCAGTTACATATTAGTCCAAATGTCACTTTTTATCAATGTCAGGAACAGAATTTAGCATGTAACTAACTCAAAACTAATAATAAAGCTAAAGCTATATATTTATTTTCAGACATCATATTTTAAGCAAAAGTACACTATTTTTTATTTTATAAAAATAACCTGAATGTTTTCTATTTCACTTCCAGTGTTTTCCCAAAATGAAATCTGACTCATATTTTACATGTAGCACGATTTCTGGGCAGTCTCTATTTAAACAATTAAAACACTATGTTGCAAGAAAGACTGTGTTCAGTGTAGTAGATACAGAAGCAACCTGGGTTGCAATTTCTATTCCAGTTATTTATTATAAATCACAGGGGTATAGCAAAAATTTTGAGGATCATGTGCCGTTCACTAGACCATTTAATCAACATCATTCAGGTTAAAATTAAATGTAATTTAACATTATAGGACAGACTCTCTATCTATAATCCTTAACCACAGAGTGAAGAAAAATTTTTTAACTTTTTGTACACATGATATTGACTGAAAGATCTAGTCTGACATTGAGCATATCTAAAACCCATTATAGGTTTTATATATACGTCTTACACACACACACACACACACACGTGTGTGTGTATGTAAATTTTCAGAAATAAGAAGCTAAAAGTGTTTACAATGTTGACATTTGAATCTATTTTGGAACAAAACATCCGATAGACAGTTTTCCTTATTCCTTTTTGTGACATGATGTGTCTCTTAATAAGTTTTTTTTTTATTTTTTTAATGTTTTATTTATTTCTAGGAGAGAGAGAGAGACAGCGTGAGCAGGGGAGGGTCAGAGAGAGAGGGGGTCACAGACTGAAAGAGGCTCCAGGCTCTGAGCCGGCAGTCAGCACAGAGCCCGACGCGGGGCTCGAACCCACGAACCGCGAGATCATGACCTAAGCGAAAGTTGGACGCTTAACCGACTAAGCCACCCAGGCGCCCCATGACATGATGTGTCTCTTGATAGATTACGCAAAAAAAACCAAATAGAATTCAGAACATGTAGCAAGTGAAAGGTTGTGTAGGTTTTTAATATTCTCAGTATGATGAAAGGTTAGCTCTGTTAATTTTCAAATGTAGAATACATTATCTACTAGGGTTTGTTTGATTTTAGCTGACAAATAGAAAACAGATTCAACTCTTGGCTTAGAGTAGATTATATTAATGGACAAGAACGGCTGTTGTCATTTTCCATATTTAGATAAATGACATGCATTGCACCATTATGACTGAAGCATATTCTCCTTGATTGCTGTTTAGTTTCTCATAAAGCTACTTGAAGAAGTTTTGTCACTCAATGAAAGTTTTTAACCCACAGTCACTGTGTGAAGTCACTTCCAACACTTTTATAGCTTTTAACTCTGAGGGACAAAGGCAAAGCTCATTAACCGCTTAACTCAGTGGCATTTAAACATTTCACTATGGCTCATAATAAGATATATACTTCACTTTGTGACTCAATATAAACATGTGCGTGTGTGTGTATATGAGGATAACATATATCCTGAAACTAAAGTTCTATAAAAATACCAATTACACTGACTATAATTCACTCTAATAATTTCTATACTGTTGTGTATTATTGCATTATGTTTCATTAAAAGTGAAATAGTTGGTTATGACTAACTTAATTGATCTTAAGACCCATAATGGGTTGCCATCATAATTTTAAAAATATCAAACTTATCTGTTTAAGATAACCAGTTTTACCAATCATCAGAGATACATTTTATTAGCAATAAAACCTCTTGGAACTTTTCATGATTGGCTCAAGCTTTACTTTTCATCTTTGTCCTATTAACACTGATTGAGACCGGCACTGCATATATTTTCTCGCTACATGATAAGAAAAATAAGATCTAAAAAGACTAGATAAGGGTAATGTATAAGGGCATGGCTTAAATTTCACCATTTTTTGAATTCTCACATATGTAATGTAAATTTATAAATATTGTATTAGGATATACTTTACATATTTAGTCAGACAAAAAGGAAAAAATGGATTTTGAAAATATAGCATATTTGTTTTCATGGTCAATGACAAAATATTCATATATTAATTTTTGTATATGCATTAAAATGTTCAATAAATCACATACTGAGTTGGAGATCAGTAGCTCTAGGTGACTCAGCTCTCCTATTTTCTTGCTGCTACAGCTTTATAGAGACCTCCCCTGATCAAAAAAAAATCCATCAAGATACTTTCACTGGATATTTATCTCTGTTGATGAAACATACTTTATTCTCTCAATTGGAAGTTGCTCATTCCTTACTTAGGAGGGTAATGTTACTACCAATTGTAATGACATACTAAACATTAACAGCAACACATCCCTAAATAAATTGTCATTTAATAATCCCTAAACCTGAATTTTTAAAAATGAGTACTTGGGAGAATACGATTACTTAGTGGATATGGGAAAGGACAGCAAGGATGAGGCATGGGGGAAAAAGGAGAATAAGAAAAGACTAGCATATTGCCAGCAGCTTGGATTTAATTTAAATTTTATTTTTCACAGAGAGATTGAGACAGAGACAGAGTGTGAATGGGGAAGGGGCAGAGAGAGAGGGAGACACAGAATCCAAAGCAGGTTCCAGGTTCAGAGTCATCAGCACAGAGCCCAATGTGGAGTTCAAATTCATGAGCCTTGAGATCATGACCTGAGCCGAAATCTGACGCTTAACTGACTGAGCCACCCAAGCACCCTGGATTTAATTTTAAAATTGTATAAAATGGTTGGAGAGTTGGTTAAAGGAATTAATTACTAACTGTTGATCATCAGGGTCCTGCTTATATCAAGAAAATGAGAAAATCCTTTATTAAATATATGTAAGCCTCTCAAAATGAAATGGGTTCAAAGGTAGTTTTGTACTGTGAGGCAGTCAGATGGGTACTTGAGAAACAGTATGTCGCTATAGATAACCCCATCCTTCACTAGTAAACTTAAGGTAAAGATGGAATCAGATAGTCTCCCACCTGCCTTGGTTATGTTTCCACTACGTCAAAAGTCTCAATACACATGTGGAAACTCAAAAAATAATAAAATATAAACCATGTCCTTAAACACCACCCCTAGTTTATTTGGATCTTATTTATAACTATTTTAATAAACATATTCCTAATCCACTTTAAAGCCTCTCAATAAAATTTCAAATGATCCCTGACTAGTTATGAATATTGAGAATAAAGTAGAAATGTAATTCTATGCTTCTAGTTACTATAACTCATGTTTACTATTTTAATTAATTCTGTGTGGATCTAATTTCTTAAAAGAGTAGAGAAAATAAGTCTTAAAATCAGAGATAAAATCTATTTCATTGATAGAATTTTGAAGTCAAACACATTCTCAAAACCAGATATCTTGTGTTCTAATTGTAAAATCAAAACCAAATGAACTGAACTTTACTCTCCAAACATGTTCTTGGAGAACATTAGTTAATGCTTGCTTTTTGCAATCGAACTTTAGCCTTTTGTCATTTGGCCATGAAAATCTCACAACCATAAATCAAGAAATCCTCATGGTACAGGAACAAAGCCAGTCCCCCAAAGCACCATGAATATTATCAGCAAAGAGTTTTAGGGGGAAACAAAGCCAGATCCAAAGCTACTGGTTTTCATTTAGGAGACAAGGCTATTCCATAGAACGTCATCTTTCCATAAAATCCCAGCAGGATACATCCATTTGTAACTTGTGACAATTAACAGTTTCTATTTCCCATTTGAAAATTGTGAGGAAGATGTTTATGATTAGGATGATTATTTATTCGGCTTATTTCTGCCATGAGATAGTGCTTAGGTCTCTCCGTGGTCTCTATAGTATGTTGTGTTCTTTGCAAAGAGAAAACCAAAATTACTTTATTAAGTGACCCTTGAAAATTCCCCTAAATCCCCATTTGGTTTGGATTTCCCTTAATCTATTCTAGGATGATAATATAGCAGAAAAAAGCATATGGTCCTAATAGATATTCAGACCAGATGTTAGTTGTCTAATACATATCCTATTCCTGAATGGCTGAGCAGAGGAGTCTATAAGAGAAGATGGAGAAGTCGTTAAGTAGAGACTCCATGCATTCCACTATTCTCACCAGTTTACAAAAGTTAAGAGTTCCAGATTGCAGTACCTCCGGTTCTGTCACTTTGAATTTCTGGTCAATGTTAACAGCATTAAACTTGTTGCACATACACATTGGGAGTGGGGGGAAAGACACACCTGAGATCAGATCCCAGGCATACAGTGAAAACAGGAGGGGTGAGGACTGGCTTTACTGTTTATCCACACCCCTGTTGTCTGCAGCAAGGGATGTAAAAAATCTCCTCAAGGAGTTAAGTCTTCCCTCCATCCTGCACCCTAAATTAAGGCACATCCCAGGGACTAATGGTTTTAACTGCTGTCCTAGGAATTAGCACAGAACTTGGTACACATAAGGAGCACAATATATATTAATTGAACATATAAAAAGAAATAAATTCATGGTGGCATTTTTGGAGACCAGCTCTCTGACTGGAATTGGACAGCTTAACTTTAGCAAAGTAAGCATAATTAAAACATTCTATTATGGGTACTCCTTTGAATAATTAAAATTATAGATTGTTATTAAAGTGATTATATCTTCTTTTTGTTTTTGTCTTCAAGAGGTAATGCCCACTCTTACTGCAGAGGATATAGTTTAACACATAAGGTAACATTACAAGAGAAATATTTGTTCAATGCCCATCCTAAAGTGCCTTAAAAAAAAGTCACAGGAAGATGGTGTATATACCAGTAACCATCATAGGGGTGAAATAACGAGATTTGATAACTAAGTATTAGATCTGTAGATTAGGAGTGCAAATGATCTCTTCAGTTGTTGAGTACTACAAAAAAGCATGAGCATGAAATGAAACATTTTACACATGGGTAATTATGAAGAGAGACACAAATATGGTGCAAAATTGAAAGCCTTCTCTTTCCACATAGAGAAAAGACAACATTGCCCTTTATAGGCCAATTGGAAAGACTTTTTAATGAGAAGTATGGTTTGGAGGATAAATACTGTATGTTATTGTTTTAATCCTTAAAATCTGTTTTCACTAATTGATAATCGCTGGCAAGTAAGGGCTGTTAGTGATAAATATAGTTAACGATGCTTCCGTCTTCATTTGCAATGAAAATCTGCTTTAAAAAAACAATTTTTAATCAACATGAGCTAGAGAGAGAGAATCGAGGTCATGCACTGCCTACAAATTGTGTACACAATTCTAAACCTGAAAACACTGGCATTTTCACAAGGGTTCACATGAGCCCTTCTTAAATGGTGGCCTTTCCTCTAATCACAAAAGGATTTGGGTCCTTGTGTTTAACACCACTGTAAAATAAAAGAATAAATCAAAGAAAAATAGAACATAGTCCTCTGGGGTGTAATCAGCAGAAGCTGACTGTGGTTTTACTGGGGGAAGACTCTCCAGGGAGTCATAGTACTGACTGAAACACGGAGGGCCCTGTTGGAAAAGTCAGCGAGCAAGGGGATTCTGCAAGTCCAAAAAGAGAAACACGGCCACTACTGAGGAGTCACAAACATCCTCGTCAGGACACTGCTGCTGGGATAAGGGACTATGAGCTCTCAGTTCTCGCATCCCTCTATTAAGAGTTAAAGTCCCTATTGAGAACTTAGAATGCCAGAGTTTCCACTCTGAGGGTGGGAAGGAAAAGGATCTCGCTGCTTTGGCTTTCTTGGTGAGATGCCAGAATCTGGAATTACTCTCCCACCAAAACTGTATATACTGGGTGACAGAGAACTTTCTGAGCAGCTAAAGTGCCATAAGGAAGGGGAATGGATGCTGTTAAACACATACTAAACAGAGTCCAATACCAAATAAAGTATTTACAATCCAACATGGTATACCCCAAGTATTAAAGAAACATATCCATGAATGCTCACATACCCTATACAGACCAAAAGAGCATAGAATGAAAAGGATGGGAGAGAAATGAAGAGAAATGTCGTGAATTGATCACCTGCTCTGGAGAATACATTATGGTGGATGTAGTATTCACCCATTTGATGTTTATGGTCACCCAATTCAATGGTTCTATTAACTTGTAGAGACAAAGAAACAAAAGCACAGGAAGATTAATTTACCCTAGGGTCACGGAGACATTAAAAGGGAAAAGTGAGGGTGAATTTGGGTGTACTCAACTTGAAAGCCCACAGTCCACGTTAATATATCAAACCTGTACCATAGAGTCATGGTTCTGTCCTGCAGGAATTGCTACTTTATGCAAAGCCTGGGAGGCACCAACACTGCAAGGAGGGAAGTCTGGAGAAGAGGGTCAACAGCTGAGAAGAAACTTGTCAGGAATGGAGGAAGGTATAATTTTGTTATCCAGCTAGTCATAAACAACTGCTTACTTTATGCTAAGGAGTCTGGGGTCTGTCCAATAATGGACAAGAGAGCAGGGAAGAATTTTTTATAAAGGAAATAAATGATTAGAATAAAAAAAATCCCTGGAGTCATGGTTCCATAAAGAAGGAGTTAGATGATATTAGAAAGCTATTGCAAAAATCTGTTTGAGCATTTATGGCAACAGTGAACATGGGAATGGAAAGTAGATGAAATGAAAAATTTAAATAGTTTAAGGAGACTTGATGACCAATGAATTTGGCTATTGTGGAAAAGAAATAGATGATTTTCCAGACTGCCGGCTTAGGTGCCTGAATAAATGGTATAGCTGTTGCCTTGGATCAATGGTTCTCATCATCTAGCATGCATCAGGATCACCTGGATGCTTGTCAAAACAGACTAAAAGGCCATACCCCAGATTTGTGAAACAGAGGGTCCATAATAGGGCCCAAATGCATTTATAGCATGTTCCCTGATGCTGCTGATATATCATAAGAAAAAACACTATGAAGCCAGATATATTTTTAGCTCCATGTTATGGAAGAGAAAATAAGCATCTAAGAGACATTAAGTAATTTGTCTAACAGCAAGTAATAGTTTCAATCCAATGGCACGTAAACTGTATGCACACTGTCTCCCAATATAAGAGAGATAAGAGATGTAAGAAAAATAAATTGAATTTTGGGTGGAAGGGAAAGAGAGTAGACTAGTGTGATAGGAATATTGGAGAAATAACAAATTTAATTTTAATTACATTTAATTTGATATACTATGTGAAATCTGTAGGTGTTTGGAAATATGGGTATAAAGAAAGGCCCAGCTCAAAGGGAGAGATTTAAAGTTATTTCCACATAAATGGGAAATGAGGACCTGACAGTGATATAGAAAATCACCTTGCAATGACATTGTAAGAAAGTGGAGTGGAAATAAGGAAGACCTCATTTTTAAGGGACAAAGAAGCTCATGAAAGAAACAGAAATAGAAATGAAACCTGGGAAGAGGATGTTCAGAAAATTGAGAGTCTGAAGTATGAGAGAGTTTCGAGGTGATGTGGTTAAGTCGACAGTGTCCTATACTATGCAGAGGATTAATGAAGAACTGGATAACCCCACTCCTTCCTGTCCCTCCTCTAAGGCAAAGATTGCTGTCACACCTGAGTGGATCAGAGAGCTTTTCTCCTCTTTATTCCCTGGACTAACCATTGTTAAGACCTCTGACATTCTCATTTCCTGATCTAAGGGAAGAGATTCATGAAAGCATCTTCTTTTCATATGGGAGATTATTATAATTACTTATAGGATTACAAAAAGATATAGGTTGTTTTTTTTTAACCTTTCAGACTATTATGAAAGGTTTACATAAGCACTAGAATATCTACAACAATGGTTTTTAAGGAATGGTTCTAGGACTAGCAGCATCAGTATCACCTGGGAACTTGCTAGAAAGGCAAATTTCTCAGTCTTTAATCTTACTGAATGGGTAGGCGCAGCAGTGTGTGTTTTAACAAGTCCTCCAGATGATTCTGATGCTCCATAACATTTGAGAACACTATTTTAGAACATTTGGAATATCCATTGGTAGTAAGTCAGATTGAGATGCTTGCTAAAGGCAGACCCTGAAAAGATTTCTGGAATGAATCCTTGAAACAGGAAGTCAAAATCCCATCTCCATTCCCCTCCAATTGATTATGAAACATAACGTCATAGTGAGCAGAACTGAGAGTGAATTCAAGGAGGCACTGTGTGTAAAGAGGCATTTATTAATTTATCACATTTTCAATGAAAACCTACTAACTGTCAAACACTAAGGAAACAGCTAAACTAGTTACGCATTGTATCTACCCAAAGAGGTTATGAGTGAGATATCACATTGTCTTCCCCAGGACATCAGTGAACACCACACAATCATCCGGAAGAGAAGGATATAACTTTTTGGACTGTGTTCTCCCTGGAAATTCCAGTCATTGTATTTGATAGCTGAAAAGTATTCTATTAAATTCAAAATTCCTTCCTGTTTATCTTTCAGATTTTATCAACTTCTTCCAAATGTACATTTTAGCACATACACATGCCCATTGCTGCCTAAATATATTTGCAAATAGTTGTCTTTTGTACCATAGTCTTGCCCAGTTTGAGACTATATTTATTCACTTATTAGAGGCCCAGCAACTTCAGGTACAGAGAGTATCTATATATCCATCTACTAGCTGTCCAGCCTTATAAATAAAACATTACCAATACAAGTAAAGTCCTTAGGTACCATCTCAGATCTCAACTCTTGACAATTCTTGGATGTAATCATCATTTGCTGCTTATTAGTCCATGGAATTATTTATACATTTGCTTGTATTGTTAAGCAATATACAGTTTTATATGCTTTAAATTTAAATAGATGACATCATAATGTATTCTAGAATTTACATTTTATTCCTCAACATAATTTGCTAAGGCTGAGATTCGTTATTTGTGAAATGCATCCATTTTGGTAGAGAAAGGTTTAGCTCCTTCTTTTTTTACTGTCCTATAACCCTCTATATTAAAATTCACTTATCTATTCTTTTGTCAACTGACATTTATTTCCAATGATCTGCTATTAAAAACCCTGCAGCTTTGTACATGAGTGTGCATTTCTTCTTTTACATAGGGAAAGCTTCTCTAGGTTGTATGCTAAGAGTAAAATTGCTTGGATTAGTGGGTATGCATCTTTACAAGCTATTGCCAAATTTCTGTTCAAAGTGAATTTTTCAATTCCCAATAGCAGAATGTAAGATTCTGTTGCTCCTCATCTTTACCCATATCTGGTATTGTCAGGCATTTTAATGTGGATGAATCTTATAAATGGGGAAGAGTTTCTTACTGTGGGATTAATTATATTTCTTTGATTCTGATGAAAGCAAGAATATTTTCATATTTTTATGGTTATTGTTTCCTCTTGTGCAAGTTTATATTGTGTGACAATTTTTTATTGGCTTGACTTTCCTTCCTTATTTCCTCTTTCTATTTCTAGGAGATCTTTATCTCTGCCATGTATTGTAAAGTCTCTTCCATCAGTTTGTAGTTCATTTTTTCATTTTAATTTATCTTTAAGTATGCAAATTTTAAAAATATTAATGGATTCAAATTGATCAATCTGTTAATTTATGGTTTGGGTTTTTTGAGTTTAACAAATAGTACTCTGCGGAAACAAATATAGTTTCTTCATAATTTATTGTTTATTTTTTACATTTAGGTGTTTAATCTAGCTGGAATTTATTTTTGTATATTGTGACACAGGGAGCCAATTATATTTTTTCCCCACATAGAACTAATTGTTCCAGAACCATTTAGCAAAAAGTATAGTTTTCCCATGGATTGGCAATGCCATCTTTGCCTTACAGGAAGTTTTCAAGTGTGTGTGTTTCTGGGTTCTCTATTCTATTTGTCTATCCTTGGACAAATACCTTCTTTCCGAATTACTACAGTTTATGATAAATCTTGATATCTGGTAAATTATTACCATTCTCATCTTTTTTTGTAATAATTTTTATATTTCTTGCTTGTTCTTCCATATATAGATATATAGTTTAGAATTACAACTTAAAACTGCATTGAATTTATAGGTTAACTTGAGAGAGAACTGATTATGGAATAGCTCTCAATTTTTTGTTTATGAAAGTCTTTTAATTACATTGCATATTTTTTCCTAGGAATTTCCTAGATTTATTTTTAGGATCTTATAAATTATTTGTGTGCATATGTGTGTATTATATTTCAAGCTTTATTTAAATTCTAGTTATTAACTCACAGTGTAATATTAGTTTCAAGAGAATTTAGTGATTCCTCATTTACATTTAACACCCAGTGCTCATCACAAGTGCCCACCT
>NW_027533010.1:2970649-3155637 GCF_008692635.1 Crocuta crocuta | reverse complement strand
CCCCCCCCACTCATGCTCTGTATCAAAAATAAATAAACTGTAAAAAAAAAAAATTTAAACAAGTGTCCACTTGAATACCTATCACCCATTTAGCCCATCCCCTTCCCACCTCTCCTCAGGCCACCTTCAGTGTGTTCTGTAGAATTAAGAGTCTCTTATGGTTTGCATCTCTCTCTCTTTTTTCCTTTCACCTATGTTCATCTGTTTTGTTTCTCAAATCCTAAATATGAGTGAAATCATATGGTATTTGCTAGACCTGTCACACAAATTCAGTAAAGTCACAGGATACAAAGTCAACATCCAGAAATCTGTTGCATTTCTATACACTAATAATGGAGCAGTAGAAAGAGAAAGCAGGGAATGGATCCCATTTACAATTGCACCAAAATCCGTAAGATACCTAGGAATAAAAAGTTATATTGTAATATATTATATATTAACATTATATAATAACATACATATAAAATACACACCTTAAATATTACATATTTAAATTACATTAACTTTGGCTTCTGGTGTAGAAGAATCCACCTAATGTTATACATTGAAAGCATTTATAATAGTATTGCTGACTGGATTTTATCTAGCAACTTTAATTTCCAAAATCAACGCAAAACAAAATGGAACTTAATGCCAAGCCCAGTGGAATTTTGTAAATTCCTTCATCTGCTACTGTCATGTTTTTATTATTACTATTATTTTTGGAAAAGATGAGGTTTAAAATTTCTAAAGCTGACTGATCAACCAAAAATTTATCTTAATTCATTCCAGTTTTGATAAATGTTGTGTCAAATGCTTTACTGAAATTGTAATATATATCATTTCTCTCTCCTTTTTTGTCGGCATCACATCAAGAACAATTCTCAGACTTTATTGACACAATCGTTTCTGTTGAACTTTCTACTATTCTTTATTTTACAGATTATTTAAGAATTTAATTATTTTTTCAGTGTTTTATTGCTACTGAGGCAGTGTACTCACAACAATGGAGGACGGTATAGTGTAAGAGGAATGAAGACTATGTTGATGGTTTTTAAAATACTGTTGTGAGGTAGGAAAATAGCTAGTGAAACAGCTCAATATTGAAGTCTCTAAAAGTTGACATAGTTGTACTTCCAGTCTGCTCTTGGTGTGCCCAGAGTAAAATATCCATACCTCTACCACTGTGGTCATCTCCCTACATTACAGTTAGTTGTATCTATTCGTTGTTACCAAGAGACTAGAAGTTCTTCAGGATCAGGACCATGGTTTGTTTTGTTTTGTTTTGTTTTGAATAAATGTTTTATTTATTTTTGAGAGAAAGTGAGAGAGCAACAGAGAATGAGAGGTGGAGGAGAAGAAAGAGAGGGAGACACACTATCTGAAACAGATTCCAGACTCTGACAGCTCAGAGCCCAATGTGGGACTCGAACTTGTGAACTGTGAGATCATGACCTGAGCTGAAGTTGAACACTTAACCAACTGAGCCACCAAGGCGCCCCTAGGACCATGGTTTTTAAAGCTTTGATTCCACAATTCTACTAAAACATCTCACACATAGCCTGGACTGAAGATATTTTTAATGGCCACACCTGAAACCATAAAAATCCTAGAAGACAGTATCTCTCTGACAGGCAGTAATCTCTCTGACACTGGCAGAAACATTTTTCTAGATATGTATCCTGAGACAAGGGAAACAAAAGCAAAAATGAACTATTGGGACTATATCGAATAAAAAGCTTCTATACAACAAATGACACAATCAGCAAAAGTAAGACAACCAACTAACTGGGAAAATATATTTGCAAATGATATATTTGATAAGAGATTAGTATCCAAAATATATAAAGAACTTATACAACTCAAAAAAATTCATAAATAATCCAATTAAAAATGGGCAGAAGACATGAACAGACATTTGTCCAAAGAAGATATACAGATGGCCAACAAACACATGAAAAGATACTTAACATCACTCATCAGCAGGGAAATTAAAATCAAAACCACAATGAGGTATCTCCTCACACCTATCAGAATGGCTAAAATTAAAAACACAACTGTTGGTGAGGATGTGGAAAAAAAAGAACCCTTGTGCACTATAGATAGGAATGCAAACTGGTGCAGGTACTCTTAAAATAGTACAGAGTTTCCTTGAAAAATTAAAAATAGAACTACCATATGATCCTTGGGGTGCCTGAGTGGCTCAGCAAGTTGAATGTCCAACTCTTTATTTTGGCTCAGGTCATGATCCCAGGGTCATGGGATCGAGCTCCTCTTCCAGCTCTGCACTGGGCATGGAGCCTGCTTAAGATTCTCAGTCTCTTAAAAAAAGAGAAGGGCAGGGCAGGGCAGGGCAGGGAAGGGAAGAAGAAAAGAACTACTATATGATCCAGTAATTGAGCTACTTGGGTATTTACCCAAAGACTATAAAACACTAACTCAAAAGGATATATGCACCTCCATATTTATTGCAGCATCATTTACAATAGCCAAATTAGGAAAAGAGCTCAAGTGTCTATTGATGGATGAATGGATAAAGAATAAGTGTACACACACACAACCACATATACACACTGGAATATTATTCAGCCACAAAAAAGAATGAAATCTTGCTATTTGCAATGACATGGATGGAGGTAGAGACTATAATGCTAAGCAAAATAAGCCAGTCAGAAAAGGACAAATACCATATGCTTTCACTCAATGTGTGGAATTTAAGAATCAAAAGAACAAAGAGGAAAAAAAAGAGACAAACCAAGAAAGAGACTCTTAACTATAGAGAACAGATAGTTACCAGAGGGAGGTACATGGGAGGGATGAGTGAAAGAGGTGACTGGGATTAAGAGTGCACTTATCTTGATGAACACTGAGTAATGTATGGAATTGTTGGATCACTATATTGTACACTTGAAACTAATGTAATACTATATGTTAATTACACTGGAATTAAAAGAAAGAAACAGAACTGTTTTGAAAATTGACCTATTATACTTGTTACAAAATTTAACAAAGCCAAATATTTTACCATATTAAAAAAGAAATGTTCAATGAACTCTTTTCTTCCCTTGCAAGAGCCAATGGTGCTTTTTCTTTTTAAGTTTATTTTATTTTGAGAGAGTGTGAGAATAAATGGAGGAAAGGGACAGAGAGAGACAAGGAAAGAGAGAGAATCCCAAGCAGGCTCCACACTGTCAGCATGGAGCCCAATGTGAAGCTTGATTCTATGAATGTAAGATCCTGACCTGAACCAACCTGAGCTGAAATCAAGATTCAGACTCGTAACCAACTGAGCCACCTAGGCACCCCAAACAATGGCGTTCTTTGAATAGGAGGACATTTGTACCTCCAGGACAATCTAATTGAGGTTTTGGAGTCATATCTGTGTCCAGATACTAGTTAGGGGCAGCCTTAAAGCAACTAAAATTTGGATTCAAATTGTCCATATATATTCAGCTCCCATGATTCTCCTCACCCTCCTGTGACCACAGCTTTATTCAATATTCAGCTCCCATGATTCTCCTCACCCTCCTGGGGCCACAGCTCCATTCAGAGAGTTTTAGATGCCTCTGGGCCCCTCTGCTGCCTCTGTCAATCCTGCCATAATCATAGCTACATGATTTCCTAGGGCCTGGGGGCACAAGAGAGAGAATGGAATAAAGAAAACACAAATAAAACACGGAGATTTTTTTCTACCCTAAATTTTAGATTTCTCCTTTTCTGCATCTCAAGCCAGAATGAGAGAGATTTTCCTGGTACTCTCTCTGGTGCCCACTTCTGAGTTTTAAGCTGCTTCTACTTCAAACCTGGTGATATCAGAAGACAAAACAAAACAAAAAATCAAAACCAGAAACTTACCATCAGATTTTTGATACATAAAATTCTGGTTTTCTTCCCCATTCTGCCTTTTTTTACCTGGCTACTTTCTTTTCTGTTTGCCTTTGGTTTTCAGCAGTTTTACTATGTTGTTTCCAGACATAGATTTTATCACATTAATACTGCTTGGGTTCATAGGATTTGTTGAACGTGTCACTTCATATCTTTTATTTCAGTTACTATCTTTTCAAATAGTGTTTCTCCCTCTTTCATTTCCTGTTCTACTTCTGGAGTTCCAGATACACACAAAACTTTTATAGGGCATCATATATGCTTCTTATGCTCTTTCCTTGAACTGAGCACACTTTTGTCTCTGTGCTTTGGTCTATGTGTTTCTTACTGACCTATCTTCTTGTGCATTATTCTTCCTGTCAGCTGATCTGATTTACTATTAAAAACATTGACAGGGCATCTAACTCTAGTTATTTCATGACTTTTGTTACTTCATGAATATTTGTTTGTTTCCTTTTTATAGTAAAAATTATTGAGTAAATTTCTCATCTTGATATTAATTTTTAATATTTTAATTTTTATTTTAATGTTTATGTCTAATAAGTCAAACATCTAAATTTTTAGTGGCTGTTTTTATTGTCTATTTTTTTCTCTTAATTTCTGGTCATTAATTCTTGTCTCTTGGTATGCTTTTGTGGTGTGTGTGACAGGGCACTTTGTATCAAAACTTATAGAGATTATTTAAGAGTCTGCAGATATGGTCTTTCTCCACAGAAGGTCGAATTTTTTTCCTTCTTCAAGTTTTTATTTAAATTCCAGTTAACTAACATACAGTGTAATTTTAGTGTGAAGTGTAGAATTAGTGTTTCATCACTTACATACCACACCCAGTGGTCCTCACAAGTCCCTTTTTAACAACCATCACCCACTAACCCATCTTCCTTCCCACCTCCTCTCCAGCAACCCTCAGTTTGCCTCATTCCCCTACTCCTCATATACATCTATTTCATTTCTTAATTTCCACATATGAGTGAAACCATATGGTATTTGTCTTTCTCTTTCGTTTGTTATTTTTATTTCACTCAGCATAATATTCTGTAGCTCCATCCATCTTGTTGCAAATGGCAAGGTTTAATTCTTTTTTATGGCTGAGTAACATTCCATTGTATATTTATACCGTACTTTCTGTATTCCTTTATCAGTTGTTGGAAATTTGGGCTTTTTCTATAATTTGGCTATTGTTGATAAAGCTGCTATAAACATTTGGTGCATGATGGGGGTACATGGATCCCTTTGAATCAGTATTTTTGTATCCTTTGGGTAAATACCTAGTAGTGGAATTGCTGGATCATAGGGTAGTTCTATTATTAACCTTTTGGGGAACCTCCATACTGTTTTTCAGACCGGCTGCACCAGTTTGCATTTCTACCAACAGGAATGGGAGAAGATATGAGCAAAGGACAGATCTGATAAAGGGTTAATATCCAAAAACTATAAAGAACTTATAAATTTCATTGCCCTCAAAATAATCCAGTGAAGAAATGGGCAGGAACACATAAATAGACATTTTTCCAAAGAACACATCCTGATGGCTAACAGACATATGAAAAGATGCTCAATATCACTCACCATCAGGGAGAGTCAAGTCAAAACTACAATGAGATACCACCTCACCTCTGTCAGAATTGCTAACATTAACAACACAGGAAACAACAGGTATTGGTGAGGGTGCAGAGAAAGGGGAACCCTCTTATACTGCATATAAAAATACTGATTCAAAGGGACTTCTGCTTCTAACAGGAAGATCTCTTTAATTCAATCTGGAGTAAAGCTTGAATTTGAATCCATTTAAAAGTAAGGACTTGTCTATTTCAGTTTTTCTCTCTTACCTAAAGAATAGGCGTTCAAGGTATCAACTAAAAACCTCATCGGACCTTGAACTTCAGTGATTTTTTTTTCCTCAGCACACTGAAAATTGCAAAAGTTCAGTTTGGCTTTTCAGCCTATTTGCTAATACCTACTAGTCAGCAAATGCCTCAAAATGAAAAGCAGAGCTGAATGTGAAGATAACCTCTCTGTTCTTGTCTTCTCCCTGCCAGCTTGTCCCTTCAAGTTCTTGGTGGCTCATAATCTGTCCTTCAAGGAAATTTTTCCAGCAGTCTTCAGAGGGAGAGTTGTTCCAATACAACCTAGTAACCCATACTTAAAAATCCAGGTTTTATCTTACACTTTAACTTTTCTGGAAAGAATAAATATTACTATGCAATATTCCAGTAAGTTGGGGAGATCTCAAATGTCACAACATAGGAATTGTTTGACTAGTGTTTGACTATTTCAGAAGTAAAATGGGTGCGAAAAGATACAACTTTCCTTCCTGATTAGTATTTCTAGCTATAAGCCCACAAACACATTTTTCCTAGTGATTCAGTCTGCACACTGGCACATTCAGTAGCCTAACACTTTACATGTGGTTAAGAGTAATTGGTCTATGTATTCACTATCATACATGTCCTGAAACTTCTGAGTCAGAATTCCAGAGAGCATTTGTGTTTGGAGCAGCCATGTACAACTTCACTTAGTCCCCTGGCATACTAGGCAAAGTTTCCAGGCTAGGCGATAATAGCTTGAAATGAACTCAGTATCTGAGTACAAGAATTAGGCAGATTCTGATGCAGAGACCAAGGCCTCCTGGACATTAACCCAGTGGGAAGTGCATCAATTATCATGCAGACAACAGTCTCTAAGGTGTAGGTGGGAGTGGAGAAGATGTCCATCACTAACACTTCTGCACTGTTCTTTCCTTCTGCTTACGCTCCATAAACACACCCACACACGCACACACACAGAACTATTGTCAATTTTTGGAGTTATGATAAAATAAAGAAAATCAATGGACAGACATTTTTCACATTCACTGGCTTATCTCCCCTTCCTCAGGGCAGGAAGTTATAAACTATACTCTTCCCCCACTTCTGGCTCTTGAAGAAATACAATGAAAATAAGATTATCTCCAACTCCAATCGTCTCTTTCACTTGTTTCAGATAAGAGCAAGGTATTTATGGCTGCCACTCAAAAAGGAATTCCCTTGGCTTCTGGAAACTCAGCCCATCTTTCTTTTGAAAATACTTCAGCATGGAAAGCAAGTCTAGCAAGCCTCTAAATGGCCAATCCAATTTCTTTGGGAGTTTCCCTAAACTCTTTGGGGTGTTTTTGTCAATTACATAATGTAATTAAAGTTTACTGGATTTCAGTAATCATTAGAACGACTTCAAATATTTCCCAACATTTTATAGAGAAACTTCTAAAAGTTCTTTGAATGGTGAATAAAACATTCTGGATGGCAGCAAGACTAAATTATTCTGGGCAAGAACTATTAGTATATTAAAAATAAGCATTAGAGTTTGGGGAGGAAAATGCATAGGGTGTAACATTTTTCATGTGGCCACAATGAAGTAAGGGATTTGAAGGCAGAAACAAATCTGGCAAATTATAAGTTAGGGTAGTAATTCAAGGAAGTCATAAAAGAGAAGACTTTTATTGCACCGTGGAGACAGTTTGGTGCTATTAGTGGATTAAAAAGCATGTGGGACTGTGAGACTGGAAAAGATGGAAGCTTGAAAGAGTTGGTGGGTTAAATATTAACAAAGAAAAGATGTTTACTGACAGATTCTGCAAACACACTCTAATAAATAAGATCCTCCAAGTGCTCAAAAATAGAAGTGTGCAAAGCCACAAAAATCCTTGCTGTTGATCTTCCCACCAAACTTGGTCTCCTTCAGCAATGCATGGCTTTACTGTCACTGGAATTTTGTGCAAGTGCGTGTCCTTTTGGAGAACATTGCCAGAATAGTCAAAAGCTAGTAAAAATAGTAGAAAAAAAAAGGAGACAACGATTTTGCACTTGTCTTTAAAAACTGGCTACAGTGCACTAAAAGCAGGGAAGTGTGGTGGAAATGTGTGAATGTGAGCTTCAAACAGACCTGAGCTTAAGTTCTCAAGTTGTACAATTTCGCCCCTCTGAGCCTCAGATTCCTTAGCTGTAGAACTGGGACCATCGTACACACTTCACAGGGCTGCTTCTCAGTACTTCTTTAAGTGTAACGTGCATATTAATCACCTTGGGACTCTTACTAACATGTAGACCTAATTCAGTAAGTCTGGGGTAGGGCCCCAATCCTGAGTTTTTAGCAAGTTCCTGGGTGATGTCACCATGGCTGGTCCCAGGAGCACACTTTTGAGTGTGAGGGTTCCAAAATCTCCAAAGCAATTAGTGTCTGCTTAACTAAACTGCCACTTTATTATAATAACAATATTTGTCTTTTTCCAGAATATTTTACATTACTCTATGTGAGCTTACAAAAGGGGCCTTGGAAAAAATGAGATTGGGGATCTTCATCCCTTCAGGAGGCCCTGATACATTATAATCAATGGGTAGATCCATGATCTTCAGCAGAGGGGACAGCTGGCTTTGTGAGAGCCAATCACTGGGCCTTCGATACACCAGATTAGAATTTCTTGATTTATTCAACTTTTCAGCTGATTAAAAGAAGAAACCAAGAGCCTTGACCATCAATGAATTCCAAAAAAACGAAGCCTGTTCAAAATGTATGAAAAATCTAATTTTGGAATAACCACATTTCTAGACATCAGAAAGAGCTTAGGGGAAAAAAAAAATTTCAAGTCCTGCTCACCACATATAAATAAACTCGTTAGAAGAACTCATTCAAAAAGAATGGCTAAGGTTAAAGCTAACATTAAGTGATATTGAAGTTAGCAAGAAAAGTCATTCAGAATCACCTTTTAAGAAAAGATAAGCTGCCCTAATAATGAGCGGCCACTTAACTGAGGTGTTGAGACTTCTAGTGGGTGGAACTACTTTGGGTAAGCATTTCGCCAAAGAAGGGACTGTCAGGTATTGCTTTTTATGACCATAATCTAGCATCTTTTCATGAATTCTTTTATCTTATTAGTTTATCTTATTATCTTATTAAATTATCTTATTATCTTATTAGCACATTTTAGTTCTAAGATAAGGCAGATTCTGCATAAAATGTCCTTTGTGCTTTTGGTTTCATTTTATCTTTTTTTTTAGTGTGTCTTTTTAGAAGAAGGTGAGGATAATAAAAAGAATTCAAAATTAGTTCTATCTGAATTTTATATAGTTCTTCAAATAAAGTATGCTAAGGAATATATTTGGTTTTTCTCTGGGATGATATTATAATTATAAAGTATCCAATGGTTTCTATAAAAGAATGAAGAGCTAAATACCCAGGCTCACGACAGAGCTTGGAGGTGGAAGGTAACGGTTATGTTCAGGCAGAGAGATAGTGCCAATACTCTTGCACCTGGGGCACTGCATTTTTTGTTTGTTTGCTGTTTGTTTGTTTTTTACTAAAATCAAACAAGGCACAAACCCCAAGATTTTCTTTCATTGTAAGATTAAAAATAATGGCATTCTTTCCATCAAAAATTATAACCATTATTCTAGGGGAAAATTATACTTTTGAAAGCATTATTAAGAAAAATTTAACACCCATGCCCTCTATTTGTAGTTCCTCTTGAAAGGTTGGTAAGGCAAGGGAGAAGAGCAAACTATTTATTACACACCATAGTCGTAACCATACCTGGGAAGGAAACAATGCTATTACTATAGTCATAGTATTTTGGTAAACCTGAAGAATCTGTAGGTCACATGGGCAGAAATAAGCTACCATCTGCTTCTACCAGCAGGTGGATGAGAAAACATACAGTCTTTTTCACTAATTACCTACAACAGCATCTAACTCTAAATATTTTGCATGTAGAGATTTCCGTTCTATGTTTATAAATACACATATATGACAAAGAAACACTTATTTTAAAGATCTTAATATCTTGTTTGTTAAGCAATTAGTATTTAGGAGAGGGGCTATGTTGACAGCTCTGCAAACAGAAGTTTCTGATTCATCTGCTAAAGAGGTACTCACATACCTTGGCAGGCTTCCTCACTCTGCTTTGTTTAATGGTTTACCCATATCCACATAAACCCACCTTGTTTTTCCCAAAGCACCTTGGATATCCATCCCAATAATTAATCTGTTAAGCATCAGGGTAGAGAATATAATCTGTTCATCCCCTGAATCTTGGGCAATGTCAATGCAATATCATACATTTTACTTTACTTTTCTCCTGGAGGCACAAGTGTTATTTAATCACATCAACAAATAATTATAAATAAAGCAAATATTCAATTGTTATGATTTCCAAAAAATAAAAATAATATTCTCCAATATTATCCATGTGGTTACTTTCCTACTTCTTTAGCATGACCATGCCTTACTTTAAGCAATGCCTGTGTAATAGCAAATCCTATCTGTTCTCTGAAATCTATCTCCTCTTTTTCCCAGGAAGAACCGGATTGCATTTTACAGACTCCCTTGCAGTTGGATATGGCCATGTGACTGAATTCCATCTAATGGAATAATGAGCAGACATGATATGTATCACTGTCAGGCCTGCACCCTCTAGAAACTTCTATGCATGCTCTTCCAAGCTTTGTTTCTGTCGTGGCTGAGCAGAATGGTGGTAATAGGATGGCTGTGAACACATATAGGCATGGAAAAAAAAAAAACCCATTGATTGGCTGCTTCAAATGTCCGACTCTTTACCCACTTAGAACTGTCATGTTACTGGAATAAAATTCTATTGTTTTGGAGGCGATACATTTGGGAATCTGTTTGTTACAGCAGTTGGTGTTTTCCTATATAACTCACAGAGCATTCCTGAAAAGCCTGAAAATTAACCCGCTGTATTTCTGAATAGCATAATGCTGACAATTGAACCAAGATACTATCCATTTATTTTTAACACATCAGGAATCTTTTTAGGGTTTTACACTGAAGCTCATGTTAATGATTTATATCCATTCAGTCCTTGACAAAAAATTATTACTGACACTAAGAAATGGCATTTCTAGAGATAAGTGTATTGAAATGGAAGTAAAGAAGAATAAACTGGTATTTAGATTGTAGAAATAGAGGAAACAGATTTAGCATGTAAAAATAGAGGATTCCCAGTTAAATTTGAATTTCAGATAAATGCGGAAAAAAATTTTTAATTAAGTATGTCCCACTTTACCACTTATGGAATTTTGGACAATTTATACTAAAAAAAGTAGCCATGGTTTATCTGAAATTCAAATTTAACTGGGTGTTCTATATTTTATCTGGCAACTCTAATCAGAATGGATATACTCAAAGCATAAATTATTGTCCTGAAAACCAGGTTGAATTTGAAGGCACTAGAAAGGAATAAAGAAAAAGAAAATTTTTAACTAAACTTAAATGATATAGAAGATAGAAGTAAAGCTGTCAACAAACAAATAATCACTGAGAAGAAACCAATAATCAAAAGGGAAAATTTTTGAATAAATGATAATGGAAACATCTCATACAACATAAAAGAAAGACTTCAGAAGACAAGGGATCATAGATTAGTAAAGACATAAAGTAGTAAAATTGAAGAAGATCAAAGAGAAAGGTATTCTAAGAGCTAAGACCTAATTTTGAGAGTAAAATCTGAAAGAAATTCTAAAAGGTCCTAGACTGGGCTGGGGGGAGGGGCGGTGGGGAGTATATCATCCACAAATGCAAAAGAACCAGACTTCCAAGACAATTGAGATAATTCACTGTAATTCTTACAACTGATACAAAATAATTGGATTCATCAGCAGAATGACACCACCAGGTAGTGTGCCAGACTCTCATTTATTAGCAAGATGGCCTTCATTCATAAAGTCATTAATTTCTTCAACAAACATTTACTAAAGTTTTACAAAATATCCTGTGTTAGGCATTGATCTCCCTAAATGCTTAGAGTTTACATGCAAAAGCTTTGCTTAAATCCCACTATATTAAATATATTACATCCCTCTAAACCAGTGTTTCCTGCACATAGCTATACAGAACACTGGGTTCCACAGGCACTGAGTGGGTTAAATGATTAAAAAAATTGAGAAATGATACATCTTCCTGGAGAAGAAGGAAGATGTTGCATTTAAAGACTAAAAATCCTAAAAAGAAGTTTAACTTTGTTTAACTCAGCATTTCTTATTAAACACCTTTGACCACAGAATACACTTTTGTCCCCCAAGAACACCAAGTAACATCTCTAGGGATATTATTGATCCAGGGGATCCAGTTTAAGCAAGTTATTGTTTTCCCAATTTTTTTTTCCTGAAGTGTTTCATAACAGTCACTTACTGAATGGAGCCCATCAAGTTTGTCAGCTATGATCTTTAACCATATAAAGAAAGAAAGGGAATGAAGCATCTCGCTTCTAAATGTCTTTGCTTAAGCATTTATCTTATCTTCATAGTTACTGGATCTGCTTTTGCAAAAACAGCCCCAAGAAAAAAAAAAAAAAAAACCACGGTGAAGCAACTAAAAGTTGGTGCTGAAATTTATACCCACCAGTACTTAACTGCAGAAGTATTAAAATGACTATGGTACACATGGGGACTCGTGGGCCCAGGATTTACTATCACTGAAATCACCCCTGAGTCGCTGAGTACATTACAAACACAACACCATAAAGGAGACTGCAATATGGGAACAGTGTGCTGGGAAAGCGTTTCAGTAAATAAAGACTCAGTAGACTTTATGGCTTTTGGTAATACTTGTCACTTAATACAGTTTATAAAGATTTGCTTATTAAATTTCGTAGGGCAAAATAATATATCTTCCCATTTCTCGCAGTGATGGCGGTTTCAAAAAAGATGCAGCTGCAGTCTTCCTGCACCTCTCTCCCCAAACTGATTACAATACGTGTTGTTCTGAAATTTTCAATTCAGCTATAAACAATCTACTTTATCAACAACATGCTTTTGCACTTTTTGAAATGGTGCTTTGAGGCAAATAAATGAAAATAAGTATGGCAGAGTGCCAATAAAAATTCTGCAAAGCGTGTCTTCCGTGGAGTACAGGGGAAGGTGCACGTTTTATTTATTTATTTACCGTTGATGCTGAAACCCATTTCTATCCTTACAATAGCTGCTTTATTTTGTTGGCTGTTTGTTCTAATCTCAGCTGACGCTTTTAGATAGGAAGGCTCACACACTTTTAATCACAACTTTAATCAATGCTAAAAGAGTTTTTCTTTGGAAATCTGGCATCTTTTCAATTGCTATATGTGTCCATAGGGTAAACACACGGTGGATTCTGAAGTTTAGGAGTTATTAGAAATGCTACTTATTGTAATGTATAAGACCCGGATTCTAACCTGAGATCTCTCAGCCCTAAAACATTTTCATGTAAAGATAGTTATATAAATATACATATATTCCTTTTCTTATTTATTTTTAACTTGCCAGTACTTTCAATGGCTTTGCTTCATAACCTTTCCTCATGCTTTTAGGATTCTTGACAAACTTTGCTTTAAAAAGATCTGCTAAATGGAATAATCATGAAAAATAAGAGGCATTATATATTGTGAAAGAAGAAGAACTGTGAAATTGAATTTCTCAGCTTCCTATTGGTTTGGATATGAGAACTTCAAATTCCAGTTTAATTCTCTGTAAGTAAATTTTAATTTTATGCACACTAATTAAAGATTTGCTATTTGCTATCAGTTTAGAAATAACCATTTACAAAGTACATTTGAACATCATGGGTTTTCAATTCTAAAAGGAAGTCCTTGGGGATCCCTTCTTTGTAATTAATAATTTTATTGAGTTTGGGGTCAAATCAAATATGTCCATGATCCACAGTCCTCCACAAACCTAACACAATCTTATTCATTCTTTTCAATTATAATTAAGGTGACTTGTTTAATAAGCTAAAAAGAAAAATTGAAACTAAGGCAGGTCATAAAGGTTTAACATTAAAAAACATTTTAAATGGGCTCAATATAAATGCTTGCATACAATAACAAATGAATAGCAGTGAATTCTGTTTTATCTATTTGTCTTTAGTTTATATTATCTGAACTATGACAAGTGTTCATCCCCCAAAACTTTATAATTTTAGCAATCTAAAATTAACTGGTCACTTGTCTTTTGTTATAAATCCATCTGTAAAGTTATCTGTTATTTTATGACACAGCTAAATTTATTTGAAATAAAATATTGTGAAAAGCAAGCGTTTAACTTATTTTCCCTGTCTCTATCAACAGTAAATAAATATTCTTCTCACCATGGGGGAATTTCTGGGAATTAAAATATTCTTGAGTATTGATTTAAGGGCTATGGTAGTTTCATGTAGTGTCTTTTAATATTTATTTTAAATGACAAGTTTAGAAATTATTATAAATTAAAGTATATAGATCCAGGGAATTATATGCTAATGAAGTTGATATATGAGCACATTTTACATTAGGACTCACGAATTAGGAAATAGAATCATAAAATACTCCTATGTGGAAAAATGAATACCAGTGATGAATAATTCTAAGCAGCATATTCACGACATTTCAAAAATAAAGTAAATTTGGACACATTGCTGTGACATCTACACTCCCATCATACTTGGCTTCCAAATCAAAATTGGATTAGAGCCATTCTTCTTTGTACTTGAATACAAAGAGCAAATAAGAGAATTCTGGGAAAGCACAAACAGGGAGCTGAATTTCTCAACCACATTGGGAGAAGAATTAAGGTTCATTTCAACCCGTACACAAACACAACAAAAGGATTATTTAAGGGAAATATAAATTTTTCTTTTATAGGTAACAAATGACAAAGTTATCTCTGGGCTGCTCCACAGCTTTTCCCATTACCTCTCACTCCATTCCTTGTCCTCACAACCTCATACTCACCTCTGAGGCATTCACCAGGAACTTTTGTATTTGGTTTGTGTTTTTCCCTCCTTCCTATCTTCTGCCACTATCACAGCTGACCATGTAACAAGCACCATTCCTGTGAAAGGATTCTGTAGGTTTCTAGAATGTGGATTACAGGAATCGGCAGATAGAACAGGAGTGTGACACTGGCCATCAGCCTTTGTGTACCAAAATCTAACCACATGGCACCTCTCACCGTTTCCTGAACATGCTCTGTTTCATGATTCTATCTTTCTGCATGTATACTTTACTCTGGCTATCTTGAATGACTTTCCCTTAGACTCATTTTGGATAAAACTCTTGCTTATTCAAGACTCACATATTGCCTTCTCCATAAAACCTTTCCCATCCCCAGGAGGCGGAACAACTACAGGCCACTGAATTCTATAATTATCTCTCTACACAGATATTTCCTCAGTCAACTTTGAATGCTTTGAGGAACCATATTTTATTCATCTTTTAGTAGTACAGTTTACTGAATATTGTTGATTGAGTAAAAGAACAAAAAATGAGGGTTCAGTTACAATTTGGCAATGATCTATTGAACACACACACACAAGATATTGTGCTAGGTCTGTGGGGGTCACAAGTTAAACAAGACATGGAATTAGTCCTCTAGAAATTCATGGGAAGGAGCTTCCTTCTGGAAGACAGAGGCAGGACAGATGATGATAAATGCTGGGAAAGATACTTGGACCCACTGTGCTATATGTGCAGAATGATGTGATTTTATATCAGGCAACAAGAATAGTGCAAGCCATCATCACTACCATCATCACTACTCTTTTGTTGAGAACTTACATTGTGCTAAATGCATTAAAATTTTTTCTCCCGATCACCAGAAAAATAGTGTGATGCAAGAACTATTATCCCAATTTTACAGATGAGGAAAAGGGGACTCATAGGAGTTAAAATACTTGCCTACCCACCAACCTTGTAAATTACATACTCATGATTTGATCATAAACTGTGAATCCCACACACTCTTAATTTTTCTGAGGTCAAAGCGCTTCATATAAAATACACTTTGTCTTAAGTATACTTTGTAATGTATTTCTTCGCAGGAAAACTTTTGGCACAATTTTTATCTGAATAACATTCAATCCTTAAGATTGACAACTCTGGGCAGAACAGGTTAATTAACAAATTCAATATGGCGACACCTCAGCACAAATGTTAATAGAGTGAATGCATTCCCTCTTCTAGGGTTTGACCACACTCTGTTTAAATAACTTAACCACTTGAACATCTGGTGTGTTTATTTAATCTCTCAGCATTTAGCATCAGATTCTAAAATAAGGAATTATCAGTTCCTACTTCTTCAATTTTATGCTTTTTAACACTGAGAAACTAATGTGATATCCTGAAAAATATATCCTACAAATACCCAAAAGTGGCTGCTTTGCTACAAGTAGCAGGACTAGTGGCACTATCACACACATGTGCACATTTTCAAAACTTTTAGAGAAGCTAACACACAATTGCTTTTAAACACAGGCGCCTTTTGAGAAAGAAAACACAGATATGTACAATTTAATAAAGAATTGGGTTTCCTATGTTATGTGTACACTGCAAGTATTACTTGAGGGATAAAAGACATAGTTGAGCAGCACTGTAAGTTGAAGGGTGCGTACAAATAACGGGTGAGCTACGTGGAAAACTAAGCTCAAATACGTGGAATGTGACTTTGGTAACATTGCCAAGGTCAGAGACATCCAAGGAAGTATTCTCAGGAGGGACTAGCTCTGAGGAAAAATCACCTAGGGACACTGTGATCAACCCCTTGCCATGGGTTTGTGGGTTTGTTCCACATTCCAGTTTGGGCCTCTTCCCTCTTGTCTGTGTTCTGTTTCACACCATCTCTCTCCTAGACACAGAAAACACATTCTAGGAGAAAGGGAAAAGAAAGCCTGAACTTTGCAGCTTATAAATGAGCTCACTGTGGCAGAGCTCTTTAATGCAAATGACATAACTAGCGAGGCCCAGGAAAGCTGAGCAGAATGGAGCCCTGGAGGCCGCCTCTCTCCACCCGCACACGGCACACCCTTCGGCACTAATAGGGCTTAAGCATTCATACCGAGGGGCTGCAAACCCCTGGGCAGAGACGTGCCTTATACACACTAGATATGGAAAATGTATGAGGAAAAAAAGATTAACTGACAAAAAGTTAATTAAAACTGCTCTGATTATGAGGTAGAATTTAACAATTACTTTAAAAAATGCAGTGTGACACAGCGCAGCGCTGCAGCTGAATTAATCATGAATGAGGAGAGCGATGTTTAATTTTTGTGTTCATGAGGAAAACACTCAACAGATTTGACAATTAGAGCAGGGTAACAGCATTGCATGGCACAATGCGAGGCGGGTTTTCCCACTGGTTTTTTGGGAGGGAACTAAGCAGATGTGCTCAAATATTTACAAATGCACAATATTCGCATGCTCTTCAGCTGCCCACCCTGCTGATTTCTGGAGAAGTTGCCTCCAATCTGGAGGCCCCTGTGGGAGCCCCCTGTGCTATTGCTCCCAACTCAAGGAGGTAGCTGCTCAGCCAAGGTCCCCGCTCCCTCCAGTCCCTACACTCATTTAAGGGGCAGAGGCCAGCAGGTGACAAAAGGCTCAGTCCCTAGGATTCACTTTGCCCCATAATGTGGAGGACACATATGCAATTACCGTGGGTGAGGCAGAGGCTGGGCTGAAATCGCCCCTCACTGCCTGGCCCTTTAGTTCCTATTCTTAATGAGCACTTCCACAACTAAACACCAGCTCTGTTCTAGGAACTTCACACCTCTAGCCGTGGGGTAGCCTGCAAGACCACCGAACACCTGCTAGCAAGGCCCTATGTGAATGCTTGACTTTCTGAATTCCAGCTTGTCAGCCTGGATATTTAGGAACAAAAAGTCTCTCAATTACTACTACTACCATTACTACTAGCATGTGCTTTTTGTCTTTTTGCAATTACACTGAGATATAATTTACATACCATATGATTCACCCATTTAATGCCTGGGATTCAAAAATTTGTAGTATATTCACAGCATTGTGCAAACATCATCACGATCAATTTTAGAACTTTTTTAAACCGTCCCGCAAAACGCCATACCTGCCCTTTAGCCCTCATTGTCCAATTCTCCTACTCCCTGCAGCCTGAGGCAGTCACTAGTCCCCTTTTTTGCATCTATATATTCACCTACCCTGGGTATTTCATATATATGGAATCATATAATATGTTGTCTTCTATGTCCAGCCTCATAGTATAATTTTATCTAGTTTCAGCCACCATCTTAGTCCATTCGGACTGCTAAAACAAAATATCACAGACTTGGTAGCTTATAAACTACATAAATTTGTTTCTCACAGTTCTGGAAGGAAGTCCGAGATCAGGGTACCAAGCGTGGTGGGGTAAGGGCCCTCTTTTGGGTTACCCACTTCTCTTTGTATTCTCACACGGCAGAAGGGGCTAGGGAGATTTATGGGATCTCTTTTCCAGAGCATTATTTCCATTCATGAGGGCTCTATCTTCATGATCTAATCATTTCCTCAGTCACCAATCCCCCTATATACTATCACCCTTGGGGGTTAGGATATTAACAAATAAATTTTAGGGGCACACAGACATTCATTTAGACTACAGAAACCATATTACAGCATGTATCAGTACTCATTCCTTTTAATGACTGAACAATATTCTATTATATGGCTATAACACCTTTTTTTCCATTCATTCATAATGGATATTTGGGTGTTTCTACCTTTTGATTAATATGAAAAATGCTGCTATAAACATTCCTGCACAAGCTTTTGTGTAGACATAGGTTTTCATTTCATTTGGGTAGATACCTAGGAGTAGAATTGCTGGGTCAAATGGTAACTCTGTTTGGCTTTTGAGGAAATGCCACATGGTTTTGCCACAGCAGCTCTACCATTTACACTCCTACCAGCTGCGAATGAGAGGTCTGCTCCCTCCACATCCTAACAGTGGACACTGGGTCTTTTCTATTAAAGCCACCATCTCAGGTGTGAAGCGCCATTTCACTGCAGTTTGGATTTGCATTTTGCTGATAACTAATGATGTTGAGCATCTTTTCTGTTGCTTTTTGGACATTTTTGTACCTTCTCTGGAGAAAAGTCCATTCAGATCCTTTTCTAATTTTGGAGTTATTTGTAATTTGTTATATGCTTTTTCATTATTGACTTGTTAGAGTTCTTTATATATTCTAGATATAGTCCTTTATCAGATATATGATTTGTAGATATTTTCTCCCATTCTTTGGGTTGTCTTTTCACTTTCTTGATAGTTTCCTTCAATGCACAAAAGTGTTTACTTTTCATGAAGTCCAATATATCTATTTCATTATTTGTGCTTTTGATGTCATAGCTGAGAAACCACCAGCAAATTCAAGATCATAAAGATTTACTCCCTTGTTTTATTCTAAAAGTTTTATAATTTTAGTACTTACATATAGCTCTTTGATCATTTGAGTTAATTGGTATGTATATATGGTGTGAAGTAGGGGATTCAACTTCATTCTTTTGTATGTAGATAGCCAGTTGTCTCAGCAACATTTGTTGAAAGAGCATAGATGGTTAAAAAATTGCAACTTCCTTAATTCTCAAGCCTCATCTAAACCAAGCCCTCATCACTTTGGGGGCTGGGGCAGGAAGGACTCTCAGTGGCGTCCCAGTCATCAGTATGTGCTTACCCAATTTTAACCTGCTTACCACCTCTGCCCTGTTCCACCAACTATATTCTTTCCCTATGCCACATATCTCTCCAAATCTGTGGAATTACAGACCTGGACTTATTTTGAGCTGTCCCATTTATTAATTACATCAACTAGGGGAAGTTATCACATATTTCTAGCTTTTATTTCTTTAACTGTTAAGTGAAGGCAGTGGTAATGAAGTGAAAACCATTCCAGATTCTCCCAAATCTCTTTCATGGGTACCTCTTCCCCAGCTCCTATGTTTTCTGCTTCAAAGAGTCTGCAGCTGAAACTCCCTTTAGAAGACTTCCTTTGAGCCACTGGAGCCATTCTGCCTGCCTGGGCAAAGAGCTGGAAATACCTGGGAGTTTACATCAACCCTGGATGTAAGGTATTCCCTAGCTAGGAGTATGAAAGCCTTTGCCTTAAAGGAGATTCCCCTCCAGCTGTGATCTGCCTTCTAAAATTTTCCTGAAGGATTAGACTTAAGCTGGAATTTCACCTGAAGTTGCACACAGTTTGGCCTCTCCCTCCCTCTGTTCTGCCTCCCATACTCCTTCAGTGGCTTCTCATTAAGCACGCAGTCCCTTAATGAAATGTTTGAACACATGTCCTCACCTCAACTGGCACAAGACAGATATCTACCGCATACTACTACAGCTTAGATAAATGAGATTTCATGTTCCACATGCAAAAGAATGAAGTCAGGCTCCTATCTTACAGCATACACAAAATTAACTCAAAATGGATCAAAGACCTAACTGTTAGAGCTAAAAATATAAAACTCTTGGAAAAAAACATGACACAATCATACACAATAATGAATGGGAAATAGGAGGCACTCAATGAATGTCAGTTATCATTGTGGTTGTCATTGTTTTGAGGGCTACCCTCCCAAAATTTCTAGAGTTGGCTAGTAGGCATATGACAGCTAAACCATGAATGTTTCGTATTTAATTATAAAAAAAATTATTGCTTCAATATATATTTCCCTGTCTTAAAAGGCTTTCTGCCAAGACTTTGAGATTGAAGACTCATTCTGTCTCCATATAGTGTAGTTTTCTAAAATGAACCTCATTTGACTTGGTGCTTTGATCACCTACTAAATAAATAAATATAGACTGATGTTAATCAATTATGTGTATTATGGCCTCATATTAAAATATATGATATACAACATCTCTGAATAATGTATCTTCCCCTAACTCAGACTAAGAGTCTCATGGTCTGAAAAGAAAATTATCACTGAAAGGAGTATATTTGGCTTTTAATTGTTGTTTTATTTTCAGTAACAAAAAGATTTCATTCTATTAAATATCTTTAGGAAAGCATAACAATTTTTTGTGCATCATGAACAGCATAAGGGTTTCTCAAAGCCGAAGATGAGTCTACTTTTTTAAGTTTATTTACTTATTTTGAGAGAGACAGAGAGAGGGAGCAAGCATGCACAAGTTGGGGAGGAGCAGAGAGAGGGAGAGGGAGAGGGAAATGGAGAGGGCAAGGGTGAGGGCGAGAGCGAAAGAATGAGAGAGAGAGAGAATCTAAGACAGGTTCTTAACTGTCAGCACAGAGCAGATACAGGGCTCGAACATACCAACCATGAGATCATGACCTGATCCAAGCGTGAAACCAAGAGTTGGACACTCAATTGACTAAGTCACCCACATGACCCAAAGATGAGTCTATTTCTTTGTTCAAAATCCCTTTCATAAATTCTACATGTAGGTTATTTTTCTTTGTTTTGCATTCCTTATGATGGGATTAGACTCTGAGACTTTCCGTTCATCTTCTTTTAAAACAATTTTCTTTCCAGCTTTATTGAGGTATAATTGACAAATAGGAATTGTATATATTTAGGACATACAACATGATTTAATAGAAGTATGCTTTGTAAAATGATTACCACAATCATCATTAATCAAGACATCCATCACCTCACATGGTTATTATTTGTGTGTGTGTGTACATGTGTGTGTGTGCCTGTGTTTGATGAGAACATATAGAACCTACTGTCTCAATAAATTTCAAATATATAATTCAAGTATTATTAACTATAGTAACCATGCTGTACATTAGATCCCCAGAACTTATTCATTTATACCTTAAAGTTTATACTCTTTAAGACTATCTGTCCATCTTCTTCTTAAAAGCAATTAATGTTGCAAAAAAAATCTATTTACTTTCATATTGTGCTATGGCAAAATATGTGTGGAAAGGTATTTGTTGGAAATATATTGCTAATAGCTAGTTATATTATTGTTTAATAAAGATATGCATAGGACTTATTTTCACACTTCAGAAATGACATGCAATTATATAGTGACACAAATACTATAGAGTCATGCCTTGTATCATCTGATCATAGTAGTCATTTAAGATATTTATTATTTATGCCATTTTATAGCTAAAAAGTTCAATGCTTAGATAATTAAATGACTATTCTTCTGGGAATGAGCAGTCCATTAAATTATTGGGCTCCACATTCCATAGTGTGTAATTTGGCTTAAAAAAAATTTTACTTAGTCAAAGATTACATTTTCCAAGTTCCTATGCCTTCAGGTATGGATGTGAGACTAGGTCCTGCCAACAGATTGTGAGTGAAAGAGACAAGTGTCACTTCCAGGCCAGGACTTTGAAGAAGTGGGTCTGCATTCTCCATTATTTCTCTCCCTATCTAGCATAAAAGTCAAGGACTCTGAGATCCCCAGGGGTCCCAAGATGGGAGAAAGCTAGACTCTTCTATCCCTGCAGAAAGGAAAACCACCCACTAAGTAGGACCATCCACAATGAACTGACTTCAGAACCCATGTTCTCACTCATGAGATAAATCTACAGAGGATCTCAAACATCTTTGCATATACAAGCACAGTGGAAGGTGTTAACAAATGCATATTTCAAAGAGGTCATTTTGAACTGGTACCTTGAGTGCTTCTGTAACACCACCATGTTAGAGAAATACAGCTGAGATGAACATGGCTTCTCTCGGTGCCTTCTACACCCCCACTTCCATTAGATTAATGACTTGTCACTCTTCTAGATCAATGTCTCACACAGAGTAAGTTTTCAATATTGTAAAGGTTTTTTCTTTATGAATAAATTCATTTGTTATTTATTATATGAGAAATGGAAACGAGACAGAAAAAAAATTCCCTAGGGTTCATTTATTCTTCAGGCTCCCACAGATTCAAACACCAAAAAAGGAACATCTTATGCCTTTGACTTGGGTCATATGTCTAGGTACCTGTGGATTGCATTCTGAGGAGAGAGGTAATTAAAGTGAAAGTCTATATACATAAAAGGGAAACACGGTAGTAAGAAAACCAAAACATGCCCAAAACCCACTTTTGTTCCCAATTATCATAGATAAAATATAAGGCAAGGAAATTTGTTTATCAGGACTTAAATAAGCTCACATTATTATTAAAAGGATAGTCCAAAAATTAAAATACACTTAACATAATTAAATTAATATCTAATAATCCATATTCATTATAGATGGCTCAAGGAAATTCTGAGAATACTGATATAATTTTGATTAAAACTTCAGAGAAATATCCAGAGTTGGGAAGTGGTTAGTGATGCCAGAGATGTAGTACACTGATAAAATGTTGCATAGGAATTCCAAAATTTCAGTGGCTTAAAGGGAAAATCTTCAGATAACACCTAGAAATCTGGAAGAATGTGTCAAAAATATTGGTAATCAGTAGAGGCAGATCGATTTGTCGGTGGCACTGGTTGAAAAAGAAGTTCAATTGCAGGTTGTTGTCATGATGCCGCTACCTAACAATGGAATACATAAATGTCCTCTGACAGTCTGTCACCATTTCAGCCCAGGAGATGCATCCTTAAGTTTCTTCCAGACTGCGTTCTCTTTCATTTTAATACTTCTGAAACTTTATTGAGAATATGATGTTCTCAATTTACTGCATGACTACATATATTTTCAATTTATATTTTCAATTCTTAAATTCTGAATCTATATACATTTGAATGAGTTGTTTCCTTTTTCATAAGTATAATCATTCTATTTTAGACATAAGATTAAGTAGCATATCATCACCATTAATAAGTTTATACCTATTCTTATATTTCCTATTATTTAACTTTGATTGGTCCAAAGCATTATTGTATGTGTGTATGAGTGTCTGTGTAGATACGTGCATGTATGAGTATGCTGAGAACATGTATGCAGTGTCCGTATATTTGTGTTTGTATGTGAATGTATGTCCATTTGTGTATGTGTAGAGGGTGTGTTTCTTAGAAACCAAAGAAAGTCACATATAATAGATAAAAGTATAAAACCAAATAAAGACAAATATTTTAATGTCAGATGCTAAATTTATGCAAAAACAAAAGAAGTCCTTTATCTGTAGAATTTATTTCTTTAGAAGTAGCTTAAAGCAGGGTTGGCTGGATGGCTCAGTCAGTTGAGCGTCTCACTTTGTCTCAGGTTATGATCTCAAGGTTCATGGTTTTGAGATGTCCCGCAAGGGGGCTCTCTGCTGTCAGTACAGAGCCTGCTTCAGATTCTCTGTTCTCCTCTCTCTTCCCTTTCCCCACTTGTGTTCTCTTTCAAAAACAAATAAACTTTAAAAAAAAAAAAGTAGTTTAAAGGGGTGCCTGGGCAGCTCAGTCAGTTAAGAAACCATCTCTTGACTTTGGCTCAGGTCATCAGGGTGGTGGGATTGACCAGAGTTGGTCTTGCACTGAGCATGGAGTCTGCTTGGGTTTCAGTCCCTTCCTCTTTCCTACCCCTTCCCCACTCTCTGTCTCTTTCAAAATAAATAAACATTTAAAAAAATAGTTTAAAGTAATTTTTTTTCATTTTAAGTTGATTACAAATTAACAAAGAAATTAGTATATCTTTTTACCTTGATGACTGCGGTAAATACTCTTATATGAAAAGTTATATCTTAAAGTTGATTGGTAGAGCCAGAAAATATACTGCTTTCCTTTGTGAGCATTTACAAATCTTTCCATGTTTTCATGGTCATTATCATTGCAATGAGTGTTACACTGCAGCAAAAGATGGAAATGTTCTAAAAACTTAGCTAGCTGTTCTCACATTTGATTTGTTCTTTTTTGTTATGATATTTAAATTTTATAAATGCAACAGGTTGCTTTAGTAGTGTTGGATAACAAATTTCTTGAAGATTTCCAGAAAACAAAAGTTCTATCAAAATGAGAAAAAACAACTAAGCAAAACTCCAAAACACTTTACTTCAAGCACTAACATGAGCTGGCTTAGCAGTGTCTACAAAGTGCCAAACCAACCTGGTAGAAAGAAAAAAAAAATCATTAACTTGTCTGGTTGCTTTGGCTACATATTGCTAGTTTCACTTTTTCACTGAAATGTTTTGGCATTAGGGTGAAAAATATATATTGTAGATTGAAGAGCTTAAGAGCTTGCTTTTATTCAATTACATGGATTTTCATAATATAATTTTAAGAGTTAGGTTTTTCAAAAATGTTCATTAAAGACTACATTAGTAGAAGAAAATAATGGCATTTTCCTTTTAAATCAGATACCTCTGACATATTGAGACCTCATCTTTCTCTTTAAAACATGCTTACTTAATAGCAAGATTTTTGTCCTTTTTCCTAAACATATGTTCTCTTTTCAAAATGAAAGATCTCGAGGACATGAAAATAAAAGAGGAAATAAAACAAAATTTGAGCAATTATTGAGAAAAATAAATTTCCAAAACTTTTAAAATTTTTTAAAATTGACCTTAGGATCCTGAAAGGACCAAGAGAAAACAAGGCTTGAGTTATGTTAGACATTGTGACATGACTTTACTATTTTATTAAATGTGTAATAGTTCAGAATGGAAAAAAAACATAGTTATAATAATTCAGTTCAAATAAAGAAAATGGACATTTTAAACATATTGGAAATTAAAAATTCAGATATTAGGTTTGAGGTTTTACAATTGCATATTTGTGAAGTGGCCCTCAAAATAGCACTCAATTGTTATGTTACTTGTTATTAGGGTACAATACACAAGTCCGTATTGGTGGCTTCGGCTTAAGTAGGTGATGATCATTTTATGTATTGTGTAAAAAATTATGTTTTAAAAGGGCAATAAAATATGGCTATTATTTTTGCTTTATGTGACAGGACAAATACATTATTGTTTTTCCTTAATCTGCACTAATCATTAATAATGAAATAATATCTATTCAAAAATTACAATTCAATGTTCCTTTCTGAAAACATCTTGAATGCTTCCAAAGATTCGCGAATCAAGCAACATAATGTGATTATTTGCCATTTAGAATTTTAGTTCAACCCCTGGACAGATCATTTTCAATTCACCATCTTTTGTTTGTGTTGAAACATTCTGCATCTCTTGACACTTCTGCAGAATACCTGTTACAATGTTTGTCTCTTCACCTCTTCCATACCCCAGTGTTCACACCTCGAGGAATTATCATGTTACAAGTAAACAAATATGTTCTATCTACCAGTTTGCAAAAGTGGGCAAAACAAGTTTTTTTTACCACTACTCAACATACACTGTAAATACATCTCATGCATGCTTATTAAGTTTTAATTGAAACATTAAATCTGAGGCTAAATTACTATTGAATGATATCGCCTCTGTTGATTCTTTCATATTTTGTTTGGTAAGCAAATCAACAATAGCTTTTTGTATATGGGAGACATAAATGGCTCAAAAAAAAAATGACCTAGAGATTTTACCCACCCAGAAAAAAAAAAAGATGGAAAGTAAACTGTTTTTCATCTAATTTTAAGAAGACCATATACAAGATAACAAAACTATGTTTTCCCAAAGAAATGCCATCTTTTGAAGTGTGATATCTGTTTCTTTGGGAAAAGCTGAAGAATCTGCCCTGAAATCAGATTCTGGGTGTGGAATAACCAGATGTGATTCCCTCCCTTCACTACTTTTCTGATTCTGGAGAGCTGATGAGAAGCTCAGCTCATCAAAGCTGTTCATTACCAAGTTCTATAACTTTCACTTTGGTTTCTGAATTCTATATTTTCACAAAAGACTAAGTGATTCATAAGAACATGGTTTGGGCAGTGAGGACAATCAGATCAACTGCCTGTAAAAATTCACTGGATAAAATAGAGGAATGAGATAAGCTGGAACATATTTACTAGTCTAAAAAAATACAACTCTAAAAATATGTCAGGTTTATTTAGAGAGAATATTTATTTCCATAGAGTCATAATCATGAGGTGTTGTGGTATCTGCAGAAAGCAACTTAATGCTTTATTTCAACTTCTCAAGGTAGTGAGGAGGTAGAAAATTGTGTGAATGGAAAACTTTACCATATAATGTCAATGACTGCCATAAAGTACACCCCTGCCTCCTGAGTTGGCTAAATTTCTTAATTATTCTGTTAACCAAAGAGTAAGTACATGTGGGTACTTCTTTTACATTAATGAACTAATGAATGAAGTCAAATAACAGGTATTGTGCCAGGTTGTAATTTATATATGTTATAAATTTATATTTACATTTAATAAGCTATACCTTGTGTGTGTGTGTGTGTGTGTGTGTGTGTGTGTGTGGGTAAGAAAATTCTTAAGCATAGTGTTAAGTTTAAAGAGGAACTGTTCATGAACATTACTACATGTTAAAATCGCTATTTGGGGGTTTATCTTTTCCTAAAACTCAATGGAATATCAGAGTTAAGTTTTGAAGTTATCATATTCTTTCTCTCAGGGTCATGAAAACTTTGAAAACATTTTGAAATTTTAAACCAATGATGTTGTTCTTTTTTTCTGTTGCTAGTATGTGTATGTCCTTATAAATTGGTGGGAAATTGTGAGTGTGCATCTGTTAAAAATTTGATAGATTTTGAAATGTATTAGGAATATTTAGCCTGTTGGATGTTGTCTGCAAAAAGTATCATGTTAAATGGTCTTACTAATTGCCACCTGTTTTCCTCAAAACCATGTTTAGAAAGTCTTCAATTTCCACTCAAGGACTGTTCTCTTAGAATATCAGGTAGGAAGATGTTGGTGTGAAGGTCGTCATAGGCAGCTAACATCTCATGATTGTCAACCAAAGAAGGAATTCAGAGATGAGAGGGTTTCATGTCAACTAATGTTCTGTGATTAAAAATTATTATCCTTATCCCCTCACAAAATAACTTGACATGAAGAGTAAATAACTTCCCTTAGGTGCTTACATGCCTTTGGAAAAACTATTCATATTATTGAAAAAATTTTTTTATTTGATAACATTATTTTAAACATGCTGATCACTCATAGGTCCTGTGAGAATGAATTTCCCGTGAGCACTAGCAATAAGTAGCACACAGGCTACCCACCATGGAAAATACCAATTCCCTTTAAACTTCCAGCACCCTCACCACCACTGAAGCCACAGTAGGCTCCCAGCCAATCAAAATATGCTTCAAGTATGTGGTGAAGCATGACCAGACCCTCCCAACCACGACAGAGGGATCCGCAAAACTGGGTGAAGTAGGAGGAAAGATAATTACCATCAATATGCTTCCCACATGGGAAACTGTTAAACTTATCATTCCTCTCAGTGGTATGTTTGATGTAATATGTTCATTTTAGGGCTTATTCTTATGTCTCAGGATGTTGTCTAGGAAAAGGTGTCTAGACAGAATGGAAAAGAGCCTTTTCAGGACACCTTGTAATGGTTGTAAAATGAGCAACAAAATAATCAATCTGCTCATTCTATGGTGGAAACTTCTAGGAGGATTGCTTTCTGTAGAAGGGTATTTTGAATTTTTCTAAAATAGTTATTGATACAGGGAACATTCCCTGTGAAATCTGAGTCTCCTAAATCTTTTGGCAAATCCATCCTTGCGCAAGATATTTTGAGAACCCTACCAAGCAAAAAAAACAGAAACAAGTAAACAAAACAATGACAACAAAATCAGCCCTGATTTTAAAGAAATTGCATGACCACTAGCTCTCCAAGACATAAGAATATGACCACCGGGTATGGTGAAGGTTAAACAGAATTAGGAATCCACTGACCAGAGCGACAATACTGTGATTTGTATGCAACTATTCACTGTACACTTCTGGGTAACAGGGCACTGTTGTTACAAATAATAAAAATGACAACCAACATTGATTGAAAGTTTAGCAGGCATCTTCAGCATGTCATAGAGATCATATAATTTAATCATCCACATGAACTTTGTGAACAGGTTAGTTTGTGAGATAGCAGTGCAAATAAACATGTAATCTGTGATAATTATATGTCTACCATCTACTAGGTATCTATTAAATGTCAGGCATTAACATTTATTACTAGTCTCATGTTTATACACTCATTAGAAAAATGTCATTATCGTCATGGTTATAGTTTAGGAGAATAAGGTTATGAAATCGTAAGTAAAGTCACATAGAAGATCAAGGATTCAAACTCATATTCAAATACCAAAATCAGTGTTCTTTCTAAAATACTATAGATAATTAAGTGTTTTATTTCCACAAGGAGTCTCTGTTAGGGGCCCAGCATGTCTGAAGTACTTCAGGCCTAGGGGATATTCCCAGGGCTAGAACTCCTTGTTTATTACATGGCATCCATTACACAGTTTATAATTCAAAACTTTACCTATTACCAAAAACTTCCAATGGCTTACAATGAGAACTCAGCTCAAATAAACTAAATATTGGGTGTTCTAGATGGCTTTCTTATGCCCAGCTGGCAAATATGGATTCTTTTAAAATAAGTTCTCAAGCTAGCAGGCCTTCAGCTAGCCAAGTGTCTCAAAATATTAAGCCAGTATTTAAAACCCAGGAGATTTCATATAAAATATGAATTTGAATTTAAGACATTCAGAAGGCTCCAGTAACACTGTGCCCACATCCTCACACATCAACAGTCGGTGGAAGCCAAGTAGCAGCTTCCCCCATTAGATGGGGCCTGTTCTATTCTGCCACAATTTCCAACAATTCCTGATGCCCTCTCTGTCCCGAGGCTGTGGGTTACCTTTAAAAACACAGAGTATGGGGCACCTGGGTGGCTCAGTCAGCTGGGCATCCGACTTCTGCTCAGGTCATTACCTCGTGGTCTCTGTGGGTTCCAGCCCAGTGTCGGGCTCTGTGCTGACAGCTCGGAGCCTGAAGCCTGCTTCCGATTCTGTGTCTCCCTCTCTCTCTGTCCCTCCCCAACTCTCTGTCTCTGTCTGTCTCTCCAAAATAAATAAATGTAAAAAAAATTTTTTTAAACACATAGTAAAGTCTCTGATGCCATATCACCACCAAAAGTTATGTATACAAGAAATGGAATTGGAGGACTATAGTTCCTATGAGCCTAGAGAGAGTATATTTCTTTGTGAAAATGAAGATCATGCCCAAAGATTTAATATAAACTGCCTAGTTCCTTTCCCTAACTTATTTGAATCTCTTTTTAGTCTAGACAGGGGTTTGTCGATTCTGCTTATTTTTTCAAAAAACCAGCTTGGTTTTTACATTATTTCTATTGTTTTCTAGTCTCTGTTTCTGCTCTGATCTTTATTATTCCCTCATTCTGTTAAATTCGGGTTCTTCTCTTTCGAGTTTCTTAAAGTATAAAGGTAGATTGTTTATTTGAGATCTTTCTTCTTCGTTAATGTAGGTATTTGTCACTATAAACTTCCTGCTTAGTGGGGCTTTTGCTGCATCCCATAGGTTTTGGTAAATTGTGTTTCACTTCTGTTTGCCTTGAAAAATATTTAAATTCCCTTTGATTTCCTCTTTGACCCAGTGATTGTTCCAGAGTTGTTACTTATTTTGCACATATTTGTGAATTTTTCCACTTTTTTGCAGCTATTCATTTCTAGTTTTATCCCCTTGTGATTAGAAAAGATGCTTGGTATGATTTCGATCTTCTTAAATTTGTTAGCATTTGCTTTGTGACCTAACGTGATCTATCCTGGAGAATGTTCTGTGTGCACTTGAGAAGAATGCTTATTTTTTTGCTGTTTGGTAAAATATTATGTATATGTCTATTAGGTCCATTTGATGTATAGTATGTTGCAGTCCCCTGTTTATTTTTTTCTCGATGTTCCATCCATTGTTGAAAGTGGGGCATTGAAGTCTCCTACTATTATGATATTGTTGTCAAATTCTTCCTTTCAGACCTGTCAATATTTGATTTATATACTTAGGTGTTCTGGTGTTCAGTTCACATATATTTACAATTGTTATATCTTCCTGCTGAATGGACTCTTTTTACCACATATAATGATATTCTTTGTCTCTGGTGACTTTTTACTTAAAATTTTCATTGTCTGGTATTAGTATAGCCATTCCTGCTTTCTTTTGGTTTTAATATTCATGGGATGTGTTTTTCATCCCTTTGTTTCCAGTCTGTATGTGTCCTTGAATCCAAGTGAGTTGTTATAGACAATATAGAGTAAGATCTTGATTTTTTTTATCCAATTAGCTACCCTGTGCCTTTATTGAGGAGTTTAGTCCACATTTGAAATGCTTATCGACAGAGAATGACTGACTATTGCCATTTTGTTAACTCCTTTCTCTTTTTCTTATATTCATTTTGTTCTTTTTCTTCTTGCTGTCTTTCTTTGTATTTTGTTATTTTTGTATTGAAAGGTTTTGATTCCTTTCTCTTTTTCTGTTATGTTTTTTCTGGTTACCAAGGGGCTTACAGTTTTAACTGTCTATTTTAAGCTAATAACAGCTGAACTTCACTTGTATACAAGATCTCTACTTTTACCTCTCCTCTCTATTATATGCTATTCATGTCTTAATTGGCATCATTTATTCTATATATCCATGAATATAATTTATTTATAGTTGTTTAAGTACTTTTATATCTTTTAGCTTTTATAAAATTGAAGGCAATTTGCCCCAACATGTATACCATTGTAATACAATATTGTTTTTACCTTCATTAACTTTTTATACTAGACTGTCCCCTATAAGTGTTTTAGCTCACAACCTTTATTCAAAAACTGTACTTTCCCAGCCATATTTCCTGAAACCCTGAGAAGGGCTTCTGCAGCTAGGAGTGTAGGCAGCTGGGAAGCAATAATAGTGAGGATTCTCCTAGCCCTCCAGTCTCACTGCCCCTTAGCTACCCTGGAGACAATTCTTTTTTTTTTTTTTCTTCCTAATCTGTTGTATCTCTATTTGTAAACAGCTTTTATTAAAATATATGGTTGTATGGTTAAAATTAACTTTGGAAACAATTTTTGCAATAATGAATATTAGAACATCTTATATGTACCCTATAATGAAATATATTATTAGGGTGGGCCATGTTAGCACCCCAAATCCCAGAGTACTTAATCTCTTGAAGCTCTATAAAGAGGAATTAGGATTAAAATATAGAGTTAGACAGAGAAAGAGGAATGTATGATTTCATTCATATGTGGAATTTGAGAAACATAACATAGGGGAAGGGAAGGAAAAATAAGATAAAAACAGAGGGAAGCAAACCATAAGAGACTCTTAAATACAGAGAACAAACATAGGGTTTCTAGAAGGGAGGTGAGCAGGGGGAGGCTAAGTGGATGATAGGCATTAAGGAAGGCATTTTTGGGATAAGCACTGAGTGTCATATGTAAGAATGAATTACTGGGTTCTACTCCTGAAGCCAAGACCACACTGTATGTTAACTAACTTGAATTTAAATAAAAAAAAAATAATAGAAATAGAATTTGAAAAAGAGCAGGAAGTAACACCAGAGATTCCTTCTTTCACCCTTTCAGCAGGCGATTATATCCATTCTACTTCACATAATGTCTCCTTACTGATGCCTCTCAGGCATCAGCCGTGGATAACGGCTTCCTTGCCATTAGAAGCTGTAGCAGGTGGTTAGGATGATGGGCTTTTGGATCATACTACATAGGTTTGACTCCTAGCTCCTCCAAATACTAGCTGTGTGAGTTTGAACAAGTTTTGTTAATGTCTCTGAGCCTCAATATTCTCATGGAATAAGGAGAATAACAGTAACCTCTACCTGTTAGAAGTATTTGAGAACTAATGATGATACAAGATACTGAGAATGGTTGATGGCACAGTAAGTTCTCAATAAATTCTAGCTATTATTTTTATTTCCTCTGGAATGAAATGAGGGTGCAGGGATCTTTCCCAAAGATCATTAGCTTGTTCAAAACTGATCCCTTGATTTTACTGCAAGCTTGATCTTTCTCAGTCTCTTCTACCATAGTAAATAGTACAATTATCTGGAATTTGTTGGCCAGAATTCTGAGTGCTTCCTTACCACTTTCTCTCATCCTTCATAAGTAAATAATCAGTGTTAATGTTTTCATTAATTTCAAAATCTTTCACAAATACAACTTTTCCTCTCCTATATATTTTCATCTCTCCCAATCCCAGACATCATTATACCTCACTTGGTGTCCTGCTATAACCCTCCTACTACTTCTTAACATTATCTCCTATCTCTCTCCCCTTCTCACTCCTGATTCCAACCAACCTGGCCTTCCTCCAGTTTCAGGAACAAAAGACTTCTGTCTGTGACTTTCACATAACCAACCCTCTCTACTCCTGCTGTCCATTCCTACTTACATGGCTGGTTCCTTCTCATGTTCTAGGTATTGGCATAATGTCAAGTCTTCAAAGACTGATTTCATTATTACTTGATCTAAGGAGATCTGCCTATAATTTCCTACTGCTGTACCCTGACTGTATCCTTCCTGAGGTATGATTTATAATTGCACACAGCCATCCCAAGAATGAATAAATAAAGATATGTATATGTATACACATGCAATACACAGTATGTTTATTTCCTACTTTATCATTTGCTTTTCTTACTAGGCTATAAGCACAAGTGAAGGCTTATTTGTTTGATTTTCACCAAAATATCCATAGCACCAATAGAAGACCTTAATGAATATTTGTGGAATAATATATGAATAACAAGTTTCCCAGAATGAAACCATGAAAATTTTCAAAAAGGATAAAATGTTCAAAAAGAGTAAAAACTTGTATCAAAAAATATTCCCAAACATTTTGACTGCCTATGGATTAAGCACTGTGCTAACAGAGTTGAAATGTATGGTCAAGAAAGCTACATCACTATTCGGTATTGATGACATGAAGGGAACCTCTACTCCCCTACAAAATTCCTCATCATACCACCATGAGAGAATCACTGTGGAAGGTCACATTGGTCAGATAAATGTAACAATTATTAAATTATCACAAGAAAAATAATTAAGTTGAGCAAAATCTCAATTCTGTAAGAATATCAATATAAATCATAAAGTAATTCGAGGATTATTTTTGTTGTTTATTCAAAAGGACTAGTTAACTTGAGGGGGAGTAGAACTTTCATTTAAAAGTGAAGATAAGATTACTTTGTTTTATTTTTACTGCATTCTAAGAGGGTAATTCCATCTCCTATCCTCTAATACCCCCTAACACCAATACTAATACCCCTACCCTCTACTAGAGTGGAGCGTCAGTAAAAGATGTACAGAAAGAGACACAGATCAGCTCTATGGTGTGTTGACACATTTGACAATATTCCATAATCTGAGAGGTGGCCATAAAAATTACCTTCCTGGAGACTTTTACCTCCAGAGATAAGAATATTCACTATCTAAAATAACTGAGCATTACACCATTTCAAATAAGACTTCATTAGTAGGTCACTAACTTTAACCACTGTGTTCACTTGGATTGTCTCACTGCTTATAAAAGTCCAAGTCTCCAAGCAGGGCTGAAAAGGATGATACTGCCTTGAATAAAACAGAGCATTGCTCTCATCCATCCACCTTCTGAGTTGCATACAATTACCTCAATGAAAACTAAAGAATACTTTTCTGAGGAAAGCTATCGCACACTTCCCCTACTCCATCCCTGGGCTTGTTCAGGCTACTTACAATTTTCCCAGGACACTAAGGCAACACTTGGAAATGAGTTTTACTGAGAAATCAGAATCCAAGGCTTCTTCAACTCATACTTTTGAAGAGGATGCAATGTGATATCAATGTTTTAGGGCATAATATAAAGTAAGTTTTCTCCTAAATGATTAAGGCCTGACAAGTGCCTTCTCTTAGCCCTGGCACCTTGTTCCTATATATGTTTGCTAGTTTAGCTGCACAAAGAAACACATTTTGGGGAGAAAAAAAAGATAAATAGATTTTGCCAGGTTGGCTTTGAACCTATCTTTCACACCACTGTGAAGTGCGCTGCCAGGATGTGCGATATGTAGTTAGAAGCAGCAGATGGAAAGGCATTTTTGAGGGGCTTTTTGATGGTTCTGAATCTATGCAGCATTTACACACCAAAGCATGCTTGTTCATCTGTTATATATTTAGGGATATTTAAACTGTGAACATTTGTCTTCCTTAAAGACTACAAAAGTATCTGGAGACTGACTGACTTACTAAATAGACATAGTAAATTGATCAATAACTAGTTTGACATCCCTTGTTCCCCTGCCCCCTCACTCCCAACCAACTCCTGGCCCCCATTCTGTATTGCCTGGCAGTAGCCTTATGTGGGGCCGCAAGCATCCTATGTCATGGAAAAATGTCACAGCACCCAAAGAAAAATACCCTCCATATGTGTGTGTGTGTGTGTGTGTGTGTGTGTGTGTGTGTGTGTGTAGAGAGAGAGAAAGAGACTAAGAGACAGAGAGAGGGCACTTTAAGGAGCCCTATTAAAAATGTGGGGCAATGGGATAATATTCAATATTTCCTCTACTTCAGCAAAAGGTAGAACTTTCCACTGTCATGGACTTTCTGCTTAGAACTTTCTCTTAATAATTTTAAATATAATCACAGAGTGCCACTGAAACAAAATATATTTGAATGAGTAATAGGTTATTATTTTTTTCTCCCCAGTTACATGTGTCTTACCCAGTAAGGCCAATGAAAATTGAGACCAAATCCTTGAAATTTAACCCCAGTGTCCCCCAAATTCGTATGTTAAAGCCCTAATCTTCAAGTTGATGGTGTCTGGAGGGGAGGACATTAAGAAGTAATTAGGTTTAGATGAAGTCATGGGTACAGACTCTCATGATGGAATTAGTATCTCTATAAGAGGGGATCAGAGGGAATTTGCTCTTCTTCCCCTCTGTGTACAACAAGATAGCCATTTGCATATCAGGAACCAGGCCTTCATCAGACAACAAATGTGCTGCACCTTGATCTTGTAATTTCCAGCATCCAGAACTGTGATAAGTAAATGTCTTTTTGAGCCACCCAGGCTAATGTATTTGTTACAGCAGCCTTAGCTAAGACACCTGGATGCTTTCAGAGCAAGCACCCAAATGGTTCCTAAATACATAGTATTTAAATTAAATAATATTCTCTGAAATAGCCTAGGATCAGCCACCTGTGTTTATTATATACCCTCCCATCCATTCCTAACTTTAGGTATCTAAAACTGGCAATTTCAGAGGAAAACATCATAGCAAGAGGTATGCAATTATTTATGATCAGCAAAAGTACTGCTGTAATATGATATCATGTAAGAAGATAAAATTGACTTTAATTTGTTTTATGAATTATTAAACCCAAAGATTAATTAATTGCTTCCCAAAGCTACCCTCAGTTCCTCATCTGTGCTCACCATTGTATAAGTGCTACGGGGGATGTGAAAGAAAAGAAGGGAAGGGCCACAGAACTCTGAAAATAAGCAAATCCAATTTCAATGCAACACCAGCGAATCAAACTGAAACTTTCTTCCAGAAAAAAAGTATCAATTTTTGACCTTCAAGGCAAAGTTCATTTCCTCACCACTTTGATCTTTGCTTGGCTGCACCAAAATTGATATTCAGAAAAAGAATCCATTGTTTGGAACCCATCAGTCTTCCATGTTATACTTGCTCCATCACGGAGAGTTGGGAACAATGACCATTTGTCTCACAGCCTAAACTCCAAAACTCCCTACATTAATTAACATGGACAAAGTATTGAGCATAGCATGAGTCCCAGAAGAGACAATCAATAGGTATCCGCCTCAATCTCCCTTACGGGATTGTTTTGAGCATTCATAAGCAAAGCGACATTGTCTGGCACATATTAGGGGCTCAATAAATGTTAACTTCATTCTCCCTGCCCTTTCCCTTATAGTTAAAACCAAAAACCGTGACATTTTTAAAATGTGAAACTCTGATAAATTTGAGAGAACATTCTGTGGACCCAAGAATAAAAAAATATCTTCTGACTAAAAATAATGTTTGTGAAACTGATTTGCATTTCAAATTTTGGCAGTACACCTATGAAGGGTGTCTCTGGCTCAGAATCCTGGCAAGAGGTGATGAGGACTTGAACTAAGGTGGTGGCAGGAGATTGGAGACAAATGGTTTTAAGAGACGGAATAGCAGGATTGTCAGGACTTGAGTGCTGTCGACAGGAAACCTGGGTTCCATCTCAGTACCAACCCTTACTAACTGCAATTCAAGCACTTTTTCTAATCTATGAAATCAAGGGGGAAATAATCCCACCGAAGCATGTGAGAATTAAATGGGACAATACACATAAAACACTTCATATAGTTCCTGATATGTTTACACAATGAATGGCTATCATTAATAGATGTCATTTATTACTGTGTGCCTAGTCACAATTAAAAAACAGATGCTCTATTTAGTCCTCATTTGGTCCCGGGTCACATTAAAAATCTTCAGTGAAAAAAAATACCCCCTCCATGTAGAAATATGACTGTTTGTTCTGTAGAAAAGAATACAAATCAAGATTTTCAATTGTTAAAACAGAATGTTAACTTTGGATCTAAAAATCTGGCATTAGGTATTTGAGTCCTGCTTTAACTAACAATATAGTGTTCTGGTGTCCCAGGAATTGACCATGGCCAGAAAGCTCAGAATGACCTAAGTGTCATTCAATTCCTGCCAATGTTCAATTAGAAAAGTCCATTTGAGAAACAGAGTCTAGGGGCACCTGGGTGGCTCGATTGGTTAAACATCTGACTTCAGCTCAGGTCATAATCTCGTGGTTCATGAGTTGCTAACAGCTCAGAGTCTGGAGCCTGCTTTGGATTCTGTGTCTCCCTGTCTCTATCTGTCCCTACCCCTACTCTGTCTGTCTGTCTCTCTCAAAAATAAATAAAACATTAAAATTTTGTTTTAAAAAGAAAAGAAACAGAGTTTAAAATAAAGTGTACCTGCCCATCCCAAAAGTGTCCGAAGTACCAGACTCTAATTCTTCTTTTTTTTTTTTTTTTTTAAGTTTTAATTATTTCTGAGAGAGACAGAGAGAGAGCCTGAGTAGGGGAGGGGCAGAGAGAGAAGGAGACACAGAATCCGAAGCAGGCTCCAGGCTCTGAGCTAGCCGTCAGCACAGAGCCCGATGCAGGGCTCGAACCCACCAACCATGTGAACATGACCTAAGCCGAAGTCAGATGTTTAACCAACTGAGCCACCCAGGTACCCCTAGACTCTAATTCTTGATAGAAGCAGTATCCTGGACCTAGGTTAGTCAGCTTTCTATTGAAATATTTTCATTATAATTATTTTAAAATCAGTCAATAGAAGATGTATCTATACCAAAAAACATTTTGTATTGTCAGGAAAACTAGAGATATTTTCCATTAAGTTCTTTAGTTATCCATATATTAGACCACACATAAAAATTTCTCTTAGACATTCATGTTAGAAAAAATAGATTTGGGTGTTTGACTTTTTGTTTTCAATCAATAACTATATTGTTTTGTTATGGCTTCCATGGATACAATAATTAAATTTTTTGTTCAATATAATGTGATTTGCAATTTCAGTTGATAAAGTTGGTGGAATTGTTTTCAACATTTTTCCATCATTATATTCCAGTCATTATGAAAGGATAACACTAGAGGATCCAGTAAAGAAGTGGTGCATAATGAGTGGTCACTTTTAATCTACCAATAAATTTTCATTCTCACTCAGATATTTTTAACTGTTATACATGCAATTTTAGTAAAACCTGCCTCAAAAAATTTAAGTATACAAACCAATAATATACATGGTATCAATTAATAATAGACCTCAACATATATAGCTCCGGTTGAAGTTTTAGACAAATATCAGTGGGACACCCATTGTATGACAAGACAAAATCATATGATACTGACAATGATAAATAAAATATATTTAGTTTGGGAAGGCTGGGTAGCTTAGTTGGTTGAGCTTCTGACTCTTGATTTAGGCTCAGGTCATGATCTCATGTTTCATAGGGTTGAGCCCTGTGTCAGGTTCTGCACTGACAACATGGAGCCTGCTTGGGATTTTCTCTCTCCCTCTCTCTCTCTACCCCTCCTCTGCTTGTGCATGCTCTCTCTCTCAAAATAATCCCATAAGTATACCATATATATGATATGATATATATCATATATATATCATATATATTACATATATACATATATTGATATGTATATATCATACATATGTAATATATATCATATATATGTAATATATATCATATATATGTAATATATATCATATATATGTAATATATATCATATATATGTAATATATATCATATATATGATATATGATATATTATATATGATATATATTTCATATATATCATATATATGATATATATATTTCAAAACATAAATCAAAATATTAGAAATAGATTTCACATTCCTTTGGCTTTCTAAAGGAAGTTTTACATTACACAAGTAGTACATTAAAGAAATTTAAAGAAAAAGATTGGATTTAAAGAATCACTAGATAGCAACCAATGTAAAGAGAGGGGAAATTTTAGCTAAACTACTTTAAACTAGCGATGTGAGTGTAAGTGTCAAGAAGCATATGGAAATGGATGCTCTCCTACCCAAAGAAGGGTGTGTGGATTTTTACAGCTGGTTAGGAGGAAAATGTACAAGATCCATTAAAAAGCCTGAAAGGTGCCTATCTTTTAAACTAGCAGTCTTACTTCCTAAAAGTTATCCCAAGGGAATAACTAATCAGTGGTATATATATTTATACAGATTAGCACTTCTTAGTAGGATTAATATAAGGAAAAGCAAGACTTAGGAAAAGGTCCCCAGCCCTATACTTTCTTCACAGTACTTAAAATTTTAAACCTATTTTGACATTTATAAAATTAACCTTTAGAGTCTGTTTTGCTATAATTGTATTTTGTTTCCTGTCAGTCATATATCCCAACACCATTTTATTTACAATACTATCAATAAAACTTTAAATATTAAATTTTTTAAAAGAGCATATAGTTAGTTGAGTTTCATTCTGCTCCATAGGTTTACCTTCTATCCTGATAACAAGACCTGATTTTATTATTATAATTCCAAAATTTTGAAAATATTTGTTTATTCAATAAGTATTTATTGCAGATTTACTTATTCATATGGTTTAATAGTAGATATATGAGCAAAAGAGCCATAACTGTCACCATTATGAGATTTATGGTTTAATGGAGAAGATGGAGAATAATAAAACCATTCCATGAATAAATTTATACTCACAAAATATGACAAGTAACAAGAAGGGAAGGTTCATGGTACCATGAAAGTACACATTAACTCTGGTAGAAGACATGCTTCATTCCTTCCAATTCATATTTCCTTTCAGAATTTTCCTAAATAAAATTCCTAAATTTCCTAAATAAAATATATATGACACTTGTGGAACATTTCCACAAGTGTCATATATGTTTTCAAGTTTTTAAGTAAATTCCATGTGGGTTTTGATTAAGGTTTTATTACATTTGTAGTTGACTTCAGGAAAATGTTATAACCTTGCAATTCTAAAAATTGATAGCTAAGAACAATGTGTGTTTTAACTATGTCTTTTTTTGAAAGCCATTTAGTAAATTAAAGTACAAGTTTTGGATAAAACTGGGAAACTTATTAACAAATTTCTTACCAGACATTCAATTATTTTTGCCATAACTGTTAATAGAATCTGTTTCCATATCATTTTATAAATGCAATTATTGGCATACAACCTAGCTATGGAGGTTTTTTGTGTTTGTTTTTTTTTAAAATTTTTAAGGTTTTTAAATTTATTTTTAGGAGAGAGAGAGAGAGAGAGAGCGTGAGCAGGGGAGGGTCAGAGAGAGAGTCACAGACTGAAACAGGCTCCAGGCTCTGAGCCGGCAGTCAGCACAGAGCCCGACGCGGGGCCCGAACCCACGAACCGCGAGATCACGACCTAAGCGAAAGTCGGACCCTTAACCGACTAAGACACCCAGGCGCCCCTGCTATGGAGTTTTGTTAAGTGTGCTCAATGAACTATAGCATTCCTGTACTATTCTGCACTAAGTTCTCGACTGCAACCATTTTCTATTGATTCTTTTGGTATTCCAAATAGATCAAATAACTTAATTTTTTATTCCAATATTCATATTGTTAATAGCTTAATTAACTTTATTGGCTAGATCTTTCTTAGCATTGTTATACAAAAACTTTAGCAAGTTTTTTTTTTCTGAATTTAAATGCAATTCTTATTACACTGATGCGCATTATGATGCTTGGTGGCTTGCTATAAAGTTTACTTATCTTGTTTGAAAATATTTTTAGAATAGTAACAATGGTTTTTACTAAATAAAATATAGATTTTATAAAATAAACTATATTTTTAAATATATTGACAGTAACTAAGGAGATGATCATGCTCCTTTTTCTTTTTATCCTAGAGATATAGCAACTTCTATTAATCTCCTAATATGGAGCTATCCTTGAATAAACAGCCGAACTCTATCTCTGACAACTTACTAAAGACTTTTTGTATTATAATTTAAGAGTTATTCCATACTTAGTATTTCTTTTTTCTTATATCTTTTACTGATTTTTTTTCTGATAATGGGATTTCTAATAGCAGAATGTTCTTTCTTATATAGAAACTTGCTGTTTTTTTATTCTATTAAAGATGTCAAATGGTTTAAGAATTTTCTATTCCTTAAGTTTTTGAAATAAATTTTCCAAGAAACTTGTAAGCCTAGAAACTTTTATAAAGGGAAATTTCTTTGAAATTTTTAACAGTCATAGATTTAAGATCTATTCAGGTTTTGTTTAAATTTTTAACAGTATTTATTGGTTGAATGTATTATATTTATAAGTTTTATTAAATGTGCTCTTAAAATCCATTATTTAATCTCAATTTTAATTGTATATTCTTCTCAGACTGAACCTGAAATATCTGTCTTCTTTCTTATATTTATTTATTATCTATTATTTGATTCCAAGAACCAGCTCTTGAAATATTATCGATTTACTATTTGCTATTATCTAATTTGTTACTATGTTATTTTTTTTGTAATTGCTTTTCTAGCTTTCTTTTATTTGCCATGCTTCCTCAACCGCATATAGGCTCAGTCACTTTGTTTTTTTCTCATTTTTTCCCCTGATATTTTCTTTTGGGTTCTGCTTAACAATGAACACACCTGAGATGAACAATCTTCCTCTAAGAATAGTTTCTGGTTACATCTCATGTATTTTGACACATAGATTTCTAAATTAATTTTTATTTTCAAGATTATCTACACTGGATGTTATATGGAAACCAACTTGACAATAAACTACTTAAGAAAAAAAAGATCATCTATAACTGCAGCTCTGGTTTATTTTTTTAATCAGCATACGTATATGTATATGTGTTTATATTTAATATCGGTGTATAAATATGTATAGATATTTAACAACCAAGTTTTAGTATTTTTCATACGTTATTAATTTCTAGTTTTATTTTATTGTGGCTAGACAATATGGCTTATGTTGGAATTTATTGAGGTTTTTTATTTTCACAATATTCTGTGGATGCTTGAAAATAAAATTTATTTCCAATTTGTTAGAGATCCCAAATTCTTGACCATTTATTGGCTAGCAAGTTTGATAGAGTAAGGAAATGAACACATTATTCCCTCCGATGACTAACTCCTCCATATCTCTCTAAATTTATCCATTTTTAATTTCCTTAAGGCTTCTCTCTAGACACATCAATTCTACCCTGGCTTCCTTTATACATCTTACTTTTTCCTTCCTGGTTTTGCTTATGTTATTCCTTGACTGTTTGTCCAGGAAGTATCTCAGCTGATCCACAGTCAACATTCCATTTAACACCTTCCTCCTACCTTTTGCCTCCTAGAAGCCTTCCTTGACTAACCCACTCTCTTTCTTTTGCTGTATTCCCTGAGGACATGGATGGCCAACCCCACAGGTTGGCCACTCAGAAGTGATTTCCCCATTTCTGTTCACAGAACTCGTTTGTTTATGATGAAAATATGCCCAACTCCAAAGCAATGGATTGTGAATGGACTGAACCATCATGGCACTTCTCGGACATACATTTCCTGATTACCTTACAAGTAGGGGTGCCCATGTGACTGATAAAATATTTGGATTTTTATGGGGTGCTGGAAAGCATTTGGAAAAGTCTGCCAGAGAGCGTGCCTTCTGAGAAAGCTTCAGCTTTCCTAAAAAAATGCAGTATTTTTCCTAATTTCTTCCTAACTTGAAAGAGAGTATGATGGTTGGTAACTATTAGTAAAATGTTGAGAAAAGTGCAGAAACATTGGCACTACTCAATATTCTACCACTAGCAACATCCTAGTCTAAAACTCCCTACATGAGAAATGTAAATTCTTATTTAAAAAATGTAGTTAGGCTATTTTGTTATTTGTAGCCAAGTACATCTCTAATGGATTCACTTCTATGTTGCTTGTTAATTATCCCTCAATCTCTAAGTGTATATTTAATTACCTTAACTAACTTAAAATTACTAATAAGCAGGAAGTTCATTTCATATGAATAAGCTATGGTCAGAAGTCAGCACTGGTTGACATTAAATTATGTAATTAATTAGCATAACTAAAATTTATAAAGCACTTTCTATGTACCATACAATCCTCTAGGTACTTTACATATGTTCATTATTTACTCTCCAAAATCACTTTATGAGGTAGCTACTATTATTGCCTTGCCATTCTCACAGATGAAGAAACAAAGATACAAGGTCACACATCTTTAAGTGGCAAAGTCAAGATATGCACTAAAGAAGTCTGGCCCTAAAGCCTGTACTCTCAACAATCATGCAACACTATCTCTTCTTTGAGGAGTGATTTCAATTTTCCAGTTTGGCAATGACTTTTCACATACATATATACCTGGCAAATCTAAGTATATGCCCATACCCTCACATTCAATATGACAACAGCAATAAAAATCCTTTACTACACATGACAATCAGTTTAACAAAAGGTCATTCTTTTCCCAGGAAGTCCCTGTTTTGGTAGCTGTGGTCAATCATGGAGTCCCCTTTCCATTGAAGAGATTAATTTCAGCATTTCCCCTCAAAGGCTAGCTAAAACCAGAACTACCACAATTCTAACTACTAGATTCTTTCAAAATGAAGGCAGTCATTTTATATAAAATAAGATTTGACCTGAATCTTGACCCTTTATTGGACTGAAACCAAAACCTCAACTTTTCCAAAGCTTTGAGAATGAACTTTAGTTGGCTTCCTCTCCTTTGTTTTTATACACCTCTTCACTCCGGGTTTATTCAGGCTGAAAAACCTGACTAACCAAAGTACCAGACAGAAGATGCCTTCCGGGCCCAGTAGAGTCAAGAATAATGGGAATCTAGTAAAAAAGTCCACTTACCTTTATTGTTTTGTTTTGTTTCTAGTGTCATTTGTGAATCACTATTGTTTAAATAGAAAATCAGATGTTTATATGCCTAATAATATATATTGTTATTATAACAAAGTAAAATGCTAGACTGTCTCACTCACCAACTTATAATAGAGTAATTAAGGTAGAGTCCTTCCAAACATTACATGCTTTGTGACCTTGGACAAGGCACTTACCCTTTCTAGCTATCTATAATGAGATCAATAATGGTGCATACAACTAGGGTTGACACAAATTTTCGAAGAGATGATGCTTGCAAAGCATCATCATCATTATCATTACAGCAGAAGCTAATAGTTACATAGTTCTTACTGTGTGTCCAGCTCTATTCTACATGTTTTATTATGGGTATTAATTTGTCTAATCCTTACAATAATCCTATGAGACAACTACTGTTGTTATCCTTTTGTGAGAAGAGCAAATTGAGGCAGAGTGAGCAAATAACTTGCCCAAATTCACTGTTTATAAGTGATGGAGGGGATTCAAACCAGGCAATCTGACCTTTATGCTCATGCTTTTAACCTGTGTATTGTGTCATACTTTCAGAAATAACCATTCTTGTTAAGTTTTTGAAAATATATAAATAACTCTTTAAATATTAGATTAAGTATTCAACACAAATGGTTTTTACATGGACATAACAAAACATTTACAAAACCAAAATGACTATAATCAATGCTATATTTTTTGAATAACTCATTATTTTGAGATAATTGCAACTGCAAGAAATAACAGAGATCCCATGTACCCTCTGCTTGTTTTACCCAAAAGTAACATTTTGCAAAACTCTGGTAACAGTATCACAAGCAAAATATTTCTATATATTTAAGATACGGAAAACTTCTATCATCATAAGGATCCTTCATGTTCCTGTTTCACAGCTACTCTCATTCCCCTCCCTCCCTTCTCCCTTGACTTCAAACCACAAATCTGTTCTTCACCTTTAAATTTTGTCCTATGCAAATGTACATATTGTCTGAAGTTCCCACAACTCCTAAACAGGTCATTGCTTTCAGGGGTTCTGAACTTTCCTTGTGTTTGTTACTCCCTGAGAGTTGCCTACTAAATTTCTTTGATTCTAAGAGTGGGCACAAGTGTCAATGATAAGTGATGGCATGAATAATAAAATATAAGGAAAACATAACAAGAGGGGCTCTTTCTTGTTCCTCAACATTAATCTCCTGCCTGCTTGTAACTACTGATTTCAACAATAGTTTTGTGATTTCTATGTATGAAGCACCATTTTAGAAAATTTCATTTTCTAAGATAATACATTAATAAACTTTGCTTGTAATGACACCATATATCTATCTGCCTTGTTTACACTGTCTTTCATGAAACCATGTGAAAATGAATAGAGGAAACCCAATTCAAAATGGAGTCAGAAAGTAATAAAGGGAAGATTCACACTCATGTAACATTCATTGCAGCTTACTTTACATGCCCCAGAAAGAAGAATGAAGTTTTTCTTTTAGACTGGCTACAACCTAGCCAATGAGAAAGCATTGCATCTCAGCCAATGAGAAGCTACAATCCCAAACTCTTGCTCTACCTCTAATCAACTTTTGTTCAAAACAACCCCTCCCAATTTCCTCCCTTCCTCTATAATATAAAAGGATGCTCTCCTCCTTTGTTCTTTGGACTTGTCTATGATTTGCCATAGTTTGTGTGTCCTAAATTGCAATTCCTCTGCTATTCCTAAATAAGCTCATTTGCTACTTGATAACCTTTGTGGTTTAATTTTTAAGGTTGACAAAGGGAAACATAAAAGATTATCTGGAAATGTCAAAAAGAAGTTCATCTATCTATAATGAAAGGACCTTAGATTACTAAGGAATTTTGCACAGAAGGGTCAAGATTTCATATAGAAGGTGAGCAACACATCCACAAATAAAGCCTAGAAAACATCAGAAGTTGCCAGTATTTATTTGTGGAAATAGGAGCCATGAGTGACTTATAGTTTTGTACTTTACTACCATTTCTTATACTAGTATAATAAGCACTCATTACTTTCACAATACAAAAAATAGTACTTTTAAAAAGAAATATCAAATTATTTTCCTTATTCTGTGCCACAGGGACTGTTCAGGAAAAGAAAACACACAACAGTATAGTGTTTCTAAACCTAGGGATATGTGGGTGTTTATCCTGACCTCTCTTTATATTATATGCTGAAAAACTACTTTGCAAATATTTATTAGAAAAGAGTAATGATTTTATTTTCCTGAATTGGGATTATTCCTGGTTTTATCAATAGGCCAGTAAAAATTAATTATTTTGCACAGAAGAATGTTCAGAAGTTGTCTTATGCACTTTACAAAATGTTACTTCTCAAAGACTTTAATGGGTTAACATTTTACTGGCATTGCATAAGTTATATTACATGTAAGGTAGAGTTTGGAATTAACAAAAAAAATACTTGGCAAGAAAATGTAATCACTTTGAATTTGTTTATATTCAATAATAAACTCTCCTGACATTTTTCTAGTTTTCATCCCTGTTTGAACAACTTAAGATGTATTTTATTTTTTCCTTTATATCTCTCTTTTTTTAATTTAGCTTTATGCTTTGAACTAGCTGGTGAATAGTTTTAAAACAGTAAATAATGGCATGTTTTCTTTTCTATATCTTCCTCTATTTTGATCCTTGTAAACATCTCTGTTCTTTGGAAAGACAGTTATAATATCTCCTGCACAAAAAGCATTCCTAAAATCATCTAATTAATTGCTCTCATAGTTCCCAGTTAGAGGCAAATATTGCAAGGGCCAGTGGGATATAATAATAGAAATTCAGAGTCCTTAATAAATAATCAGGTTTCTCTAGAATGACTCATGCCTAACGGTCTTTGGGAACCCCAAACAAGCTTACCTATCAGGAAAGCACAAATGCCCCAAATAACAGCATGCAATTCCATCATTCTGAATATCCTACTGATGGCCAGTAACCTGTGGTCAGTCCTTTACATACCTATCTCTTCCCACCTTTGGCAATAGCATTTGGAACATCTGTATAGCATTAAACTGTATAGTAAATGCTTCCTCTTCAAAGGCAGTTTCATTTTTTTTTCACCCAGATAATATGAAGGCAGTCATTTGAAATGTATACAGCTGATTCTTTGTTTAAATCTGGAAGCTGGCACATGGCAAATTTGCTGATTTATTAACTCCCTCCTTTTTGCCTTGAAATTTCGATAATGATTTTTGTGGGTTCACAGAAAGAAAAGTCACTTTTCTTTTATCTACGCTTTAGTTCCTAGCAAGAAGATGATCAGTAACTCAAGTCTCAGTAACTTAAGAGGCACATTTGATGAAAGTTCACATAAACCTTTCCCAATAAGTGCTCTGTGAACTGAAGCAAGTAACAGAGCGTCCATTTGTTGGGGTTGACTTACCAGGCTCAGCAAACAGAGGTAAAATCAGGCCTCATTGAGGATTACCTAATACAATTTTAATGCTCGCTTAGAATTAGGTAATCATTCAGAACAAAAGAAACATTCGGATTTCTATAGTTTACAATCCAGGCAAATTGCACATTTGCATTGCCTTACAATACCTCCAAGATATGTTTTTTTCAAGAGAGGCAACAATCAGATTGCAAAGTGATCAAACTTGGTTGCTTCAGAGTCAAATGTTAACTGTTACACAGATTGCTCAAGGTGATCTAATGGCCCACATTTATTCCTCCACTAAAAACCTTCCCAGTCCCTGGGACCCCAGACTCATCATCCTGAGTCTATGCATTCTGTAGCCACACATCAGTGCCCCTCACTCCTGCCCACAGGCAATTCAAAGTTCTGTTAAAGTTAAGAAGCATGTAGAATATAAAGAAAGGAAGCATCTGGGAGTGTGTGTGTGTGTGTGTGTGTGTGTGTGTGTGTGTGTGTGTATGAGAGAGAGAGAGAGGGTTGGCATCCATTAAAACATATCTACTCATTCAAAAGGGTCCCCATAGTAAGGGGACTACGCAAATGAATTCCCATATTTCTGTTTACTTGTTTAACTAACTATTAAGTGACATAATACTTGCCTGTTATGTAGCTATGTGTATTATGAATGACATAATTATCATAATTCTCAGTTTTAAAAGCCCTCTGTCTGAGAGGGTTTTTTTTTTTTCCTTTGTGAAAATTAAAACAGTTACTTCACTACATGCTCTATTGGGATGACTGACAATTGATGAAAACATACAAAGCTCCCACAAATAATTTTAATTTCCATCCAAAATAAAAATGTGTTAACTCCTCATGCCTATAACAAAAATATTTTCATAATGATACTGTTTACACAGATTTAATCAGTTGTGTCACTGGGGTACAGCAAAAACAGCAATGTGACCTGCTGAGACTTAGCACCAGATTGCGATTTACAATCAAGGCAGCAAGAGTCACTGAAGTGCATAGCTCTTGCCTCAATTACTAATTAATCAGACCCAAAGAGGTCTCCATAAAGGGCACAATATTCAGCTGTGCTTCCTATAAATTTAAAGAGCTCTTCTATTTTTTGAGGAGGAAAGGTGACCTAAGGAGGCGGATCATTACATGGTACCTGTCTTGTATACAAGCTCATTGAATCCATTCCACTGGGGCCTTACTTGTCTTTTTGACACTCCCTTTTAAAATGATCTGAATACAAAATTTCACACTATGGCAGTATCCCAGCATCATTAAAATGTCAGTATGCTGGTTTCTGTATAAAAACAAGTGACTGGCTTGCTCTTTGAGTTTCTGTATCTGTATGAGTCCTTTTTTTTTTTTCTTCTGCAGCTAGTGTCTATAGAAAAGGAAGGGGTATAATAGGTAAAAATATTTTAAGAGTTTGTTGGGAATTCTGGGGAAGAGCAATCAGTGTAATTCAGTTCAGTTCAGCTTCTACCCAACTTCATCAAATGAAAAATATATTTGATCCCCTATGTATGGGGATCAGATAATAGAAGCCTTACAAACTACCCAGCTTTGACAAAAAGGTTCCAACCGAGTAGTCTAAAAGAAAACATGCATTGCCAACTTGTTTATTTTAACCATCGTTAAAATAATGAGTTTGATTCTCATTTTTCTTCCTTTCCTAGATACCCCCTCTACGGAGAGCATTCCCTTTGAAGTAAATGGCAGGCTTGGTCCTAGCAGAGACCTGCAAAGGGGAAGGAGCAAAATGAGAATCAGGCTGCTGATTTCAGATTCTTGATGTGCAGCCCAGCCAAATGAATGCTAAAATGATTCAAGTCATGTTGCATTAACCATGCATGGTTCTAAATGGACCACCCTAACACAGAGATCAGACCTAAAGACAGACATATTAGTGGCCTCACATGTGTGCAAGAAGAACTATCAACTGCAGAAATGGTAACTTTTATCAGAAAGTTTGATCATGCAGGCTGTGGCCACTTTTGCTTGTGAGGGAGTTTTGGAAACTGTCACGAAACAGGGTGTCTTCGAGTAGCTCAAGTTTTGCAGAGAAAAGGTGTATTGACTGGAGTTGTGTATTCTTAACCAAAGGTCACATCATATAAATCAAAGTTGTGGCAACTATAGGCCACAATGGAAAAACATTACAGTTTTAAGTCACTAAAAGAAAATGTCAAAGTTTACTTATTCTTCGGGTCCTAAATGCATATTGCACACTGAGTAGACGGACAATGGATCACAACATTCAAGACCAGCTGTGTTCAGTCCTCCTCTGTCATTAAGGGGATGTGTGATCTGATATAAGCCCCCACACCTCTCTCCTTATCTATAAACTAAACACATTGAGCTAGATGATCTCTGAGGTCCTTGACAGTTCTAATACATGTCAGATCCTGTAGGACACTTTGCTTTTAAATTACCATTTTTAGTATGAAGCAATTTACTATTTAATTACTAGAAACCGTGTTTATTTCCTTAGCACATAAAAATATGAATATAATCAGATCACTTACAAAATAGCCAAAGAAGTCTGAGCTGAGCGATGTCTCTTGCGTTCTGTATCATGACTTTCTCTTGAGAAAATGGATGTCAGTTATGAGGATGGTGGTGGCATTATAATAATGTTCATATTAAGGATTTGTCATATGGTGCACACCATGTTTACTGCCTTCTGTACATTCTTATTGTACCCCCACAACTCCATAAAGCTTCAAGTAAGAAAATTGAGACAAGCAAAGTTAAGTGACTCTCTCAGATAGCATCTTCTCATGTCCACCCACTCCAGGGTTGGGGTAAGAAAATGCTTACCTGCTTTTAGCCTCTATGCTTTATTATTGTTGGAAATTCATTTGTAAAATGACCATGTCACTATGACTGTTTTTGAGGAGATTAGGTCTTGTCTCAGAAACTGCTAACTAGCAGGGCTAGCTACCTAATGTGATACCTGTGTAAAAAGATGATGTGGCCCCACCACCTGGAAAGTCAGCCTCCCCTTCTGTGGTGCTCTACCCAAACCCACAGCAGAGGTAAACCAGTAAGAAATTGCACTTTTTGTGCTCAGCACCTCAATCAGGGTTGGGCAATAGGCTCCCATTGGTTCTTCTGCCAAATGAGCCATGGCACTGCCAGTTCTAAGTCGGAAAGCCAAGATAGTGTGGGGCACATGCCTAACTCCTACTGTACTCCAGACCCTTGAGGATGGAAGCAGAATGTGAGTTCCTCCATCCTACTCACACTCCCATGAAACTCATAGCGTTCCCTAGGGGATGTCAGAGGGTATGAGAAGAGATGGTAAGGAGCATCTGGCAAGGCTTAAGGCATCAGGGTTAGGCACAGACAGCTGAAAAGCAGTTGGGGGTGGGGGAGAGGGGGTTCATGGAGGGGGTGGGGACTAACCTCACCTGAGCCCCACCACATGTCCCATTGCTCTGTTAATATCTTTTAAAACACAAATCTCAACATAAAATTAAGAATTTCAATAAGTAACCACAGAGTATTAAACTCCAAGTGCTGGACCCTCCTGAGCATGAGCCCTGAGCTATTGCATTGGTCACAGGACCATGACCCGGCCTGGCTAAACAGTAATCCAGCCTATCCAGTAGGCTGCACATGAATGAGTTAAGTTGGTCACCAAGAGAGGCAAGTGACTTAATTTGCATTCAACATACTATTTAGTGACTTCTAAGGGGCAACAGGACTTTGAATTGGGCTTTCTCATCTATCACTGCTTCCTCCCAACTTTACTTATCTTACAAATCTTCCTTGCAGCTTCCCCTCACCCCCACCCCAAGATAAGGTCATAGAGCAGGCCAGCTACTCTCCAAAAATGCCATTTGGGATGTTTCCTTAGAAAATTTTATCCTAAAGGGGTCTTTTCCCTAAGACATTGATATTTAGTATGGGAATGCCAGGTGCAACAAATCTGAAACTTTATATGATTGATACCAAAGAATAGCTGTAGTCATCAAATAGAACAATCATGTTTTCTGATAATTCAGAAGTATAAACATTAGAACTTTTATAGTATACAAAGCATATTATAATCATAGAGCTTTAAAACCATATTCACCATCATAAGCCATAGTAAATTGGTTAACCATATGTCAATTTCCTTTCTCAGAATTTAAGTATTTTATTCTGTTTCTTAGTATTTCTCTGTGCAGTGTCGAAAAACTGCTGAATGTTTCTTTCTGCTCCAGTGATTCATGATGATGATAATCTCGTGCGTAAAGTGTGTTACAGTAAATAAAACATATTTACACATAATTCTGTGAGTGGGCTGGTATCAATGTTACTATCTCCATCTTATAAATAAGGATAAAAAGTTTCCATATTTCAGATGATTTGTTCCAAGTTGGACAGCGAGTGAATGGCTGAGCTGAATGTAGACCCTCGCATGTGAGTGCCAGGCTGATGTTCCCCTTTACCATCTGTCTGTCTTGGGATCAGAAGATACACAGCACCAAGGGGTGGGGATGAGGGTGCTAAAGACATTCCTCAGTACCTGCTATGAGTTTGGCACTTTTCATGTGATCACATTGACTCCTCACAACTTCCACGACCTTTTCAGCTTCCACTTTCTTTGTCATCTCCCTGTGTCCCAAAAGAGGGAAAATGCAGACTGTCCCAAACAGTATAAAACACAAACAAAACCACGTAAAAGAGAATGCAGATCATGTATCTGTGATAGTGGACACACCACCTATTTCTTGAAGAGTTAGAAAAGGAAAATAACCCTTCATTGCTATCATGTGAAACCACAGGTTTGGAAGTGAGGTGGCCGATGGCACATGCTTCCTCTCTCCCAGGAGAGTAGCAGGCTCTGTCCCTCCTTGTGTCCTGTTCTAGCAGCGAAATGACCACTGCTCAGCAGGAAGGGAGCCCAGCTTCCCTGAGAGCATGCTGAAATTGGATTCTACACACAGCTTTGGCATAGATGGATTAAAGGCAAAAACGGAAATGCAGCTTTCTCCACACCATCTATATTAAAATGTTTTTGGCTATCAACCAGAATGTTTAATGAGTAAAAGGGAATTGTCTATCATTGAGAATGCATAAAACTACTCTGAAGCACTTTTCATAAAACAAATTACTGACATGCTTCGTTTCCCTTTGCTCTCCACAATAGAGTTGGAAATGCTTTGAAACCTAGTTTGCCACAGTAAGATAACCTCTTTTAAACATGACTTGATAAAGTACAATGGTTCAAACTGTTTCATTTACAGCTTTTTCCCCCTATTATATCTTTAAAGACCACTAAAATGAACTTCTATCGAATCAAAGTAGCTGGGTTTTAGAAGTGAGAGGCAGGAGCAGGCCCTATTGTGTACTCTTCCAGGACCTGAACAGTAAGTATCTGACCACCTCCCAAGGAATAGCCTGACAGCTTTAAATTATTTTTTAATGTTTATTTACTTTTTGAAGGAGAGAGAGACAGAGTATGAGTGCGCGAAGCGCAGAGAGAGAAGGAGACACAGAATCTGAAGCAGGCTCCAGGCTCTGAGCTGTCAGCACAGAGCCCAAAGTGGGGCTCAAACTCACGGACCATGAGGTAATGACCTCAAAGTTGGTGCTTAACCAACTGAGCCACCCAGGCGCCCCATCTGACAGCTTTAAAGAAAGCATAGCACAGAATATCCATGGCCACGATAGGTTTCAATCATTGTCCTTCCCCTTCACACAGATTACTGTGCTCTTTGCCTTTGGTTTTATTAGAATATTATTTAAGGTACCCTAAAAGACATTCTTATAATACTCATTTTTCATCATTAATTTCCCTAAGACCATTTAAGCTTCTCAAGGTGATGGCATAAATGAAGTTTTGAACATGGAATATAAACAGGTTTTGCCTTGCATCAATTTTACAACGGATGTTGTTGGTCAGGTTGCTTTGTGTTGTGCCTAAAGTTTAAAACTGTAAGCCTGTTATTGTTAATGTAAAAATAATGCATTTTATAATAGAAAGCCACAGTATCGTGTTATTACAGCATTAAAAAGGAAAAAAAGAAAATTTCCTATTTTGAAAGATAAATGGTGCACTTAAAAGAGAATGTGATACTAATTCATATTTGACAACTATACATAAAATCAAACATGAGGCAATTTCTATTTCTTATTTTGTCAAATGTACGGCTATTCCCATAACATTGGTGGGGGTAGGGAGGGAGAGTCTTTAAACTCTTCCTACCCCTCAACAACATAACAAGGAACTGAAATGCACATCTGTAAATAAATGCATCATTAGATTCTCATCAATTTGTAAGCTTCGTTTGATGTATAGCTAAAATAATCCCTCAAGGAAAACTGAAGAAGTATTTGGTTCCAAGCACATGCCAAATAGATGAAGGGAGGGGTTTGGTGGGTGGGAACCAAATTATTTAAATGAAGAATTTTGCAGATGCTACAAGTATCTGTTTACAACAGTGCAGAATGAAGAACTATTTTAAGTGCACTGTTACCAATGTGTTCATTAACAGAGGAGAGCTCTGGACATATTAAAGGAGCACAGTAAAACAACTAATGATGCACTTGAGCAGTAACAGGTTGTCATTAGACCAGCATCTGCTCTCATCAGAGTTAATTATTCAGTTGCTTTGTTTTCCAAGTAGGTGTCTGGTAAAATTTAGCAGAATCTTAATTAAAACACATTTTCAAACTCCTTGGATGCTCATCTCATCTAAAGAAATCAAGACAATTTCCACCATAAACATCAAGCTTCAGTTGAGCCATCAAATGGAAGAAGGAACTCAGCCAATGGAAGTTGCTAGGTATTAACTATTGGGACGCCCGGTGCATGCAGATAATGAAAACCAACTCTGAGAAACAACCTACTTTTCCACACCACTATCTAGTCATAGCACACAAATAACAGGAATACCTTAGACACCAAATTCACCTTCATGTAGTACATGAGCTCAAGGCATCTAAAAGACAAAGTGAGCTTCTGCGTTTACCCATTAATTCACTAGTTAAGTATTAAAATGTGACATATATACATATATATATACATATACATATCAATGGAAATACTTTCCAAAATGACCCCTGCTTACAACCAACTACCAATATAGGGACACCAATAAGTATTCTAATTAAAATTCTTGTGAATACCAATGTAAAGCCCAACAAAATATAAAAATTTGAATAATGAGTCAAAAATTACCATCGCCTTTAACCTCCTACTGAAGTAGTTAGAAAGTACACCACTGAAGTGAATGGAATAAAAGGCAAAGAAAACAAAACTAACCAGGAGAATAAAGTCCAGAAATATGGCAATAATTAAAGTGAAATCAAAGAGTGCTACCAGCTCCTTCCCTAGATGGTGGAGAAGGTGCCTTTCCTCTCAACCTCCAGTGTCTGTAAAACGGTGTGGAACATAAATACTGGGCATTCAACAGCAAGATTCTTTGTATGGAAAAAATGTGAATATGGATTGCATTCTGCCTTCAAAGTAAAGGTAAAGTTACCATATCTGGTAAAATTTGAACTTAGCATTTTCAGGAAAAAAAAAAAATAACCCAAATGCTGGCTAGTTTTATCTACTCTGGATGCCAGAATATCAACTCCCTAAATCAGATAGGGTCTGCTTGGACAAGTATCCCTTATATTGTGATTCCCACATGGGTTTCTTAATGAGTGAAGTCACAGGGTTATAAAGGTAACAATAAAGTTATTAGAATGAATAAACTCAACCAGTATTAAAAATACCAAGAGTTAATATATCCAATGAATTATAAAGTATAAACAGTGGATTTGGATTCTCCACTTCCTTCCCACCAAGGAATAGATGATAACCCCAACCACTATGACTAAGAGACATTTTACGCTCCATTTGTATCTTCGGGTAATTCTTATTGCTTTATTTCCATACAGTCTGATGGCCCTGGCATGTTTGTTTTTTAATTTAGGGCCCATCTTTTACTTTGATTTGGCACTTGCTCAATGAATAGTCTTCAGGAACTGAGTTATTCATGAAGGACCTTTGCTCTGTGCACCAGAGCAATAGAAAGGCAGATAGGTCCCTGCCTCTCTCAAGTGTTAGTATTTTGTGTATAGCTATATGGTGATTGCACTCTTCTCCCACTGGGAGATACACACCATTAGGGGGATTTCACACTAAGCCCTCTGTAATAAATAGATCCCAAATAGTGAATTGAGAAATACAGGATTTTATTTCTCTTTCAAACACCAGTCTGAAAGCATAAGGGAAGTCCCAGTTAGTGGCATAGCTCTGTTCCAGGAAGCTATTCAAGTCTCAGTTTGCCTTCATCTTGTTACCCCTCCAATCTCCTAAGGCAGTGCCGTCATCAGTTTAAGCTGGTTTATGGTCACATCTTTATTCCAGCCCATGGGATGGAAGTAAAAATGGCAAAAGGGTATGAATTATTTCCTTTTAAGTAAGTGACATAGTGGAATACATCATATGAGTATAGAATACATCACTTGAACATTACACTCCACTGGTAAGAACTTAGTCCCACCGACTGACCTACCTGCAACAGAGGCCAGAAAATTTAGTCTATGGTAGAGCTGTCATACGCCCAGCTATGTGTAATGTTATAAAAGAAAAGGAAAAGAGATTTTGATGGCCAACATATTTATAAGTATTGAAGTTAGGTCATTGTATAACTAGTGACTACTAATCTCTAATAGCTATCATTGTTTTAGAACAAAAATGGAAGCCTCCATACCACTCAATTGCCAATGAGGGAGATAAAGGTGAATGTTAAGAAAGCATAAGGCATCAAAGCCAATAAAACATAGTCCTTATCATAAAAGAGTTTACAGTTTAATGAACAAAGAAGCAAATAGATTTGGGTCATATAATTCTACTTCTACTCAGCAAATCAACAAAATGACACTTGTGTATAAGGCAAATTGAAAATAATATAGATTTTTAGGCAGAAAGGGGTGAAAAGTCAAATAAGTCTAACAGAGAAGCCCACATAGAAGAAATATTTTGAGCTGGGCTACAAATGAGGGAGCAGGCAGGTTAATATGTGGCAAGTGGGAAAATTGTCATTACACTTGGGCCCAATTGAGGGAGCCTAAGAAGCAATGTTCAGGAATGAAGGTGAGCATAGTGGGGAGTATAGGGTGAGAGATCACCTCAGCTTCAACCAGAGCAACTGCAATTTATGTTTTTTTTATTTGAAATTTCTAAGAAAGATTTCACTTGAAGAAACTATTTACCTGCCAAAAAATATTCTACCATTTATACATGATCTCAGGACTCTTTCTCTCATTTTCTCCAAATTGATGTTGTATTGTTTTAGTCCAATGAAAGGAAGCAACACAAGCGGTTGCAGGGAGGGGTATATGAATGCTTATCTGACTCTACTCCAGATGAAACCAAGACTGAATGTAGAAGAGTTTGGGACCCCGCATTGAGACACCAGTATACTGGCCTCAGGCTGTCTTTCTATAGCGAACATCATCCCTTTTCATATATCCTATATTCTTATACAGCCTGTGGTTTCTAGGTCTCATGCTCATCTACTGAGGCAAAATGGAAATTAAGGCACATGTCCCAGGGAAAATATTGCACTTGTATAGAAATGCATAGCAATGTTCATATGGTCTGATTTCACATACTTTGTCACAATCTTGCAAATCTTACCACTACAAATTAATTTGAATAAAACAAACATAGTCTAGAAAGTTGAATTCAACATAGTCCACAGTTCTTTCTTGAGTAAAATTTAGGAGCTACTGGTGACTGGTGGATACCTCAGTATGGCATGGAAATTCTTAAGACAGGAGGAATCACACTTTTGCCTAAAGTCTTGTTCATCCCTAGTCCTATTGTGGACATGATCTTAAACCAGCTAAAGTTGTAAGATTATTCAAAAATCGTCTCAATTCTAGACTCAAAGAAAGAATGTCATATCTGGAGGCCAAGTTCATACCTTACCTAGTATAATGTATTATAGTGTTGATATTTAGTTTTAAGATCATTTTCCATAATTTGTAGATTTTACTTTTTATACCATTCTTTTAGTGTACTAGAGTTGTATTCCACAGGATTTTATGCTTTTTATTTATTTTTTATTTATTTTTATTTGGGAGAGAGTAGGAGGGAATGAGCAGGGGAGAGGGGCAGAAGGAGGGAGGGGGCAGAAGTTGGGAGAGGGAGTGAGAGAGAGAGGGAGAGAGAGAGAATCTTAAGCAGGCTCCATGCTCACTGCAGAGCCCAATGTGGGGCTCAATCCCAACACCCTGAGATCATGACCTAAGCCAAAACAAGAGTCTGACACTCAGCCATTCAACTGACTGAACCATCCAGGCACCCTGATTTGATGCTTTTTAAAGAGCTCAGAGCTTCTTGCTTTCACTCTAGATTTTCTTCTTTTCCTTGCCTCCGCCTTTCCTTCCCTCACTTCCTTCCTCTCTTCCTTCCCCAAATATTAACTGAACATTTAGTATGTGCCAGGTACCCTGCTAGAGACGAGGGCTATAGTATAAATAAGACAGTCATTTCTTGCATTACTTATAGTCTATTAGTAAAAGCTGACACCCACACTTATTTATATTTTTGTTTGAGGTGGTAGTGTCTTTCTCTGGATATGAAGATTTAAAACTCTTTCATCAATTTTTTCATCTCTTAAGCTTGGGAAACTTTCAAAGTTCCACACAAAGAAACATTCTTTCTAAAAAAATGCTTTTCATATCAATTCTAACTCAGCAAAAACCCTTCTGAGACCAGGATTTAAAGGTATGCAACAGTCACTCATCTGGGCCCTGCCCAGCTTCTCTGTCCTGTAAAACACTCCATGGCTGGAGCAACAGGAAGTTTCCTCAGTAAACACTGAAGTCACTGTTAGGCTCAGTATAGCAAATGTGAGTTTTCAGATGCTCTGGGCATACAGTGTGCCTCTCTACAAACGTTTGTGAACCTGTTATATTTTTATGCGTTAACAAACTTGAAATTCAAGAACAGGTAATAAAGCTGTCACTTTAAACAACTGAAAAATAAAAGGAGAGGGGGAAGGGGAGAGAGATAAGGAGAGAGGAGGAGAGAGGGGTGCAGAACAAGGAAACTGAAAAATCCCATTATGACAGATGGCTTGTGCCATTTTGAATTTAGTCTCCCCAAGGAGCAAACCCTTGTAGAGGCTATTAAAGCTTCTGTTTGCATGAGAAAATGCTATTTCAATACTGATGGCTATATCTATGTGACCTCCATTGAAAACAAAGTCATAGAGATTTACCCTTAATTCAGGAGGAATAAAACAATAAGGTTGGAAGACAACACTCACCCAGTGTCACATGCATCTTTGAGAACTGGTTGAAGTGACAGCCGGGTAACAAAACTGCACGAGTCTACGCAAGATTTGCCTATAGGAATAAAAATAAAATAGGCACATTACTCCTCAAAGACACATATTTTATTTAGTTGTTAAGAATCGAGTGTTGGAATTTTTGAAGAACTGTTGCTATTTAATAGAGGTGAAAGTTTTAATGTGAATACTGCCTGTGTGAGCCTGTGTGTGCAAAGTTGGCGTGACACATTCTGCTCAAATTAGACTTCTAAATAACTAGTAACAGCTGTGGTGCTTAGAAATCGGTTTGATTTAAACGATGATGTCATGTGCTTATATAAGGAAAATAGGTGTAGTCACTGGATGGGGGAGTGTATAACTCACTTTTTACCTAAAAGAGAGAGTGTGCAGGTATCTTTATTTAGAGGTTATAAATGTGCATACCTAAAACTAAATTATATTTTTCAATATGCTCAAAATTGTTAATCATCATGTATCATTTAAATACATTTATGTCCATATAGGTAGCAGAGATAAGAACACACATATAAAAATTATTTCGCAACAGTAAGAAAAATTGTCAAATGCAAAATTACAAGTCTTTCCTCACTGGTATTTCTATGTCTTGGTTAAGATCCCTAGTATATAAATGACTTGGATCCTTTGTCCATGGGAAGCAAAACAAACCCTCCAAAAACAGCCATGCTTGCACAGTTTTATTTTTATCTTCTAAAGGTGCGGGAGCTGGCAAGTAAAAATTACTTTGAGGAGCAATTACAATTAATTTGCTAATTATATTTTCTATCCATGAACATTGCAACAATTAATGTAAGGGAGTATGTGAGCCTAACATTCAGAAAAATATAATACGGTAAGTGGCAAGGAATTACTTTCTAGCCAATCTGATTTTAAGAATTTGAAAAAATGAGGTTATATGGGTAGAGAAAAGGGAGAAAATTTTCAAATTAGGGATGTGATGCAGGGATTCTTCTGTGTAGCTAGAGGACTGAAACAATGAACAAGTCTGGGTCTGCTGTCTCTCTTGATACCCACAAAGATAGAACGATAGCAACAAGGAACACAGTGTGTTTACCTCAGTATAGTCTTGTAAAAGACCAGGTGGGTTTATAAAAGCATCAATCATCTGTGTTAAAGGATTTTACTAGTGTTCTTGATTAAATAAAATCTCAGAGGAAATGCATTATTTTTGTTTTGAAACTCAAAATACGGTTCTTTTCAATGTCTTCCCTTCCAAAGCTTTAAAAAAAAAGTAGGGGGAGGGAACAGTTTCTCATTCAGAAACACAGAAGACCAGTGCCCTTCCAAGGAAACTCACTGTATACATTCTTTGCACCCCTCATCTCTGAAACCGGGGGAGTGTCTCTGATGCTAACATAGATTTTTATTTTTTATTTGTTTAAAGATCACCAGCACCTCTCATTTCAGCTATTAAGTATTTAAGGGCAAGTAGCTTGAGAGTCTCACTCTTCTGCTAATCCTGTGTGGGCTAAATTAAGAGCAAATTCTCAAAATGGCTTGTCATCTTAGAGAAAGAAGGAAGAAGTGTTTTAAGAGGACACTTAGAGGAAGAAGTGTTTCCAGAAGAAGTTATGGTGATACAATATGGTAAGCAAAAAAATGTTTGCTATGTCCTATACTCGGCTGGAACATCTCCTGTATGGAGATATATCACAAAGTGATTTCACAGGCAAATGGTTTAATGCATGGCCAGCCAATTTAGCCTTTATTTTAAATATATTCTTTATGCATATAGATATTTTGAGATTGTGCCTTCTGGAATGATTACTGAAACCACATTGAAAAGTCATTATGCAGAAACATGGGTGCACAAATAGTTCATAGCTTAGGGGAACTATAAATAGAACTGACTGAATCTTGTTAAAGAGTTCATGTCCTGGTTATTTAAAAAAACTATTTTGGTGGCATTGATTAGCTATATCACTTCTCATTTGCATTCTACTAAAATAAAGTAAGAAAAACAATCACATTCAATTTTTGGAAAGGAATATGATAAAAAATACACTGAATCAGAAAATGAAATATGGTCTAATTCTGACAAAAGGACAAGTTTTTCTTTTCCATTGATCATAGTTCTTTAATTCTAGGGAAGTCTAAAGTAACTACCTACAATTTTTAGTTTAACACATTCTAGACACCAATAGTATTGGGAAAAATAGAAATATCTAACTAGATACCAAGAATTTCACTTCAATTGTTTTGAATAAAGTAATTATCACACCATGAATCATTCTATGTGACCATGTCAATTACATATCGTTTTAGTACAATATTAGTCACTATCAGTGGAATAACAGAAAATACAATTTTAAAAGTTTTTTAGGAAAAGTCATAAATTTAATAAAACAGAATGCAAGTTTTGATAAACGTCCAACATCTTCATCTTAAGAAATAGAGCCTTTAAGTAGTGATATGCTCACTTTATTATCCCTCCTTTCAGGGAATTCTTAAGTGACTAACAAAATCTCCATTTCAGGATGCCCACTTGGTTTTTCACATCTAATGTCTAACTGCCAAAATTCTACAATTTTAGCAGAAATAGACAATGCTTTGATAAATTTGATAAACTACTAAAAGACATTGAGAATAGTTTACATTGAATATAGATATAGTCCTAAAAATATATAAATGAGAAATGTGCATACGTGTTTTTTACCATCTACACATTTGTAACATCCATCCTAAGTAATTAAACTACCTTGCTTTTCAATTAATGTGAACTTATCCATGAATGAGAAGTTTAATTAGAAATACTTTAATTCAGAATCTGTAAAGATGTATTAGGCTGGTATTATAGTAGCTGAGTATGGGAGTAAGATCCTTGATTTCCAAAGTCCTTTCCCCAAATGTACTGATACTCTCTTCTCTAGCACTCTGTCCATTTAGCTGTGAACAAAGGTAATAGCAACCTAGTGAATTAACCAACCATTTTAAGTACTTTAAACATACAAACCTCATAGAAAGAAGAGTGATGCATCATGACACTTTAAGGGTTCAAAGGAAATTATGTCATAGTATTTAAATAGGACTACATACTGAACTCTGTGTTCTATGAAGCAGTATGCACATAAAATGCTAAGGTATATGGAGGGAAAATTAAACCCATAAAAAGTAGGAAAGGTGTTTTTATAACCTATTTCAGTGAAACAGTCATTTGCAATCACTTATTTAAAAGAGCAAAAAAGATAGTATTTTGGATGTGTATCTAAAAGGAGGATCTGCGAGGGAATTGTAAAAGCTTCAAAACTAGGGAAAAGCACTCTCAATGTACTTCAAATTAAATGACTGTGGGTTTAAATCTGCCTTATAAACCCACATTAATGGATTTTAACACTTCAGTGCTTGTTTTCATAAATTAGAAGACTGGATTTTCATGAAGTGTACAATGAAGTTAGATCCATGTGAGGAAGTAGAACAATTCAAAGCAAATGTTAAGTTGAAATGATACTGCCATATAGACTTGGACAAGTTTCTCGCTTCTTTAATCAGTCAACACATTAATCAGCAAATAATTATGAATGCCTACTATGTGGTTCATAACTCTCCTAAATACACAAGGAATATAATGCAATTATTATTTGTTCATTTTGGTCACCTCACTTAAGAAAGAACCTGCAACCTATTTGGCTTTATTGGGGCCAGTAATACTAACCTACTGTCAGTATTAATTGGTCCTTAGGCAAACACCTGACTCAGGATAGATTATTTAGAGTTTTATCCTAATATTCTTTAATAATGATAAAAAGATGGACAGCAGTTCCTCTCTGGTGGTCAAGTTGTGCTATGTGAATATTGGGAGTTCAGTGGTCCTGTTTCCTGCCAGATGAATGGACAGGCCAAATCCAGCATTTAGAGTAAAGAGAAGACCAAGAGAGTCCTAGAGGCATTCAGTACTGTGACATTCATTAGTCCTGAGGGTCAATGGGACACTGGCTCCTCCCAAGGTTACATTACATACTCCAGTGTCTTTCATATAACTCTCTTCTCTGTAATATAGTTTTTCTATCATTTTATGTTCAAAAGAATTGTGATGAATACACCAATGAATTGTTAAGACATATGCTTGATACTTACCACTTTTGAAGACATCAAGAAGAATCTGTAGATTTAGATATAGCCCACAGGGTGAAGTATGAAATTCTTTCAAACTACTGAAATCCAGCACACATTAACTGAGTAGCTAATATGTACTGTACTACAGCTTGGGATAGAGATGCCAAAGATACATTCTTTGGATGAAGGCCACAAATTAGAATAAACAAATGGAGAAAAAGGAAAACACTGAATACAATAAAAACCTAGGTGTATCAAAGAATAATAAACTGTATCCACTCTTTTTTAGCTTTAATCTACCCTTACCAATAAATTAGATTCCTATGTATGCTGCCCTAGGGTAAAAGCATTTAACAGCTTCTGACAAAAGAGTTAGTTGAGATAGTGAAAAAATTTAGTTTTTCTTTTTTTCCTTGTTCTCCACCACCCCCCATAGCAAACATAAGACTATAGCAGGATTTTTTCAAGCTTTTGATCTTTAAGATATAGAAACCAGAAGCTTAATAAAAATAAAGCCAGGGCATAGACCAGAGAAGTCCAAGGGGCTTAGAGTAGGTAAACACCCAAGAGAGTGGTAGAGGGAAGTATCTCTACACAAGATATGAGAGGAGCCTTAAGAAGCCCTAACTGGGGCTGGAAAAGCAGAAAAGAATTCTTAAACTGCCCCCAAGCTACAACCCACAAGCTTCCCTCTACAATCTTATCTTGTGCTTGAGTAGCAAAGCTTTGAGAAGGCTGAGGAGACTAGAAGGCTGCTGAGGTGGGAACAAAGTGTCAAGAGTGGTTTACATTGTGACCAGGATCCTGGCAGGGAATATGGATACTGAAAGCAGATAATAGCACCACATAACATGGACCATGGACTAGAGAGAAAAAGCAGAGGACAGCAAGGACTCAAGGTCCCCACTCTGACCGGAAGGTCTCATACTCCCCAATGGTGGATGATTGATATATAAATTCAATCCCCACCCTCCCAACACAGATTGCCCCAGAGAGAAGGGGGAAAAAGGCAGTAGAAATCAGAATGTTCACTGAGCTGAGGTGAAATTCGGAACTGTATTTAAATCAGATTGTGATTGAAGAATGTCCTGTTTTCTTACTGATTTTGCCTACTTGTTTTATCATAGTAAGAAAGTGATAGTAAAATTTCCAAATATATTTGGGGATTTGACTATTTCTACTTGAAGTTCTATTAATTTTACTTCAAATATTTTGAAACTTTAATGTAAAGTGTGTAAATTTTTAACTTTATTATGCTTTCATGATGAATCATGAAATCATTATGAAATGACTATCTTTTGTAACATTTTTCTATGAAATATATTTTCCCTGATATTAATATATTATAACCTTTCCAGTTTTCTTTAGTGTCAGTATGACAGATTTCTTTTCTCCATCCTTTTACTTAGTCTACCTGTATCTTATATTAAAAGTTCATTTCTTATAGTCAGCATATAGTTGGATCTTGCTGTTTTATCCAATTTGGAAACCATTCCCTTTAAATTTGATGGTTAAACATTTTAGCATGACTATTGCTATAGTTTGGTTTAAAAATATCATTTTGTCATTTGTTTGCTCCACATGATATTTCGTTCTTTTTATCTTCTTTTTTATTGGTCTTCTTTTGGGTTAATTGAACATTTATGATACCATTTTATCTCCTTTGTTAGTGTATTAGCTGTAATTTGTTTGTTTTAATGGATGCTTTATGACTTATAGCATATGTCTTTAACATTGCATAGTCTACTTTTAAGTGATATTATTCAACTTTGTCTACTGTATAATAACTTTACAATAGTATACTTTCTTTATTCTCTTCCTGATTTTTGTCATCCATTTTACATGTTATAAAATACACACTATTCACTATTTTTAAGTAGTTGTTACTATTCTTAAGTAGTTGTTTCAAAATAAATTTAAAAAATTGTATATTTACCTATATATAGTTACTGTTACCAAAGCTCTTTATTCCTTTATATAGATCCATATTTCCATCAGGAATCATTTTTCCTATACCTGATGGGCTTCCTTTCTGAGGGTTTCTCTGCTAAAATTTTAGTTAATCGTCATTATTGAAAGATACTTTTGCTGGGTATAAAATTCTAGCTTAACAGTTTGGTTCTTTTGCTCTTCATGATTTAAACATGTTGCCCTACTCTTATATCACTTGCAGTACTTTTGACAAGTATGCTTTCATTCATCTTTGCTCTTCCATACATAGTATGTATTTTTCCTCTGGCTTCTTTTGATGTTTTCTCTTTCTGTTTTGAGCACAGAGTTTGTTAAAACTTGCTTTGTTGTAGTTTTCTTTAGGTTTTTTATGCCTGGAGTTCATTGAGGTTACTGCCTCTCCAAGGTTATAGTTTTCATCAAATTTGGAATCTTTCAACCATTACTTTTTCAAATAGTTTTTTCTGTCTCCTTCCTTCCAGTGCTGAAGGGATTTTAATTACATGCATATGTACATATTTGAAATTGATCCATAGTTCATTGCTGTTATGTTCATCTTTAAACGACCTTTAAATTGATTTCCTTTTTCATTTTTGTTTCTAATATTATTTATTCAAGTTGACTAATTTCTTCTGCTTATATTTTGATTATAATTTGTTATATTTATATCTCATCCAATATAATTCTCATCTCAGGTATTGTGTTTTTCATCTCTAAAAGTTTGATTTGTAACTTCTTTTTAATCTTCCACATCTCCACTTAACTTTTTGAACATGTGGAATATAATTATAATGACTATTTTAATGTTCTTTTTATGCCAATTTTAACATCTGTATCAATTCTGGGTCAGTTTCAACTGACTGAATTTCTCCCCATTATGGCTGTTTTCCTACTTTTTGACTCCCAATTTTTTATTGGATGCCAGACATTGTGAATTTTACCTTGTTAGATGCTAGATTGTTTTATATTTTTATTTTATAAGTGCTCTTGAACTTCATTAGGAGATGCAATTCAGTTACTTGGAAACAGTTTGATCCTTTCTTGATTTTAAGATTTATTATACAGGATCTGAGTATTCCTCTGTCCAGGGCTAATTATTTCCTACTACTACTGAGGTAAGTTATTTTTTATTATAAGAAATACCTCATAAATCATACAGTTTTCCAGTCTGGCTGATGGAAATAGGAACTATTCACTATCCTGTGTGAGTACGAGTATGTTGATGGGTATTTTATTATCATTCTTATCCACAGTATTAGACATTCAGTGAACTTTTAATCTGGATCCCATGTCTTCCAGTTCAAAGAGATCTTACTCTTATTTTTTTGATAATTTTTCTTCCCTTTTCTACTGACAGTGCCTACGATTCTAATTAGTCTGATATTTGACTTGCTGGACTAATTTCATGTATAAAATATCTTTATTACTCTATGAATATTTATTTTTATAACATCCTAGTCTTACTGAATGATGCAATGTATACTCATTATCTCCCTGGGTATATTAAATACAAATTAAAATTTTGGTTTGATCTATTTTCTTTAGTCTTTGAACTCTAAATTCTTTGCTTTCTCTGTGTTACTATTTTCTATTTATATATTTTGATTTTCGTAATTTATGTTATGGGCTTTCCATACATAACTGTGATATTAACTCACCATTTACATTTTGAAGGTAAGATTCTATTTTTTAATATTTTTGAGACAGACAGAGCATGAACAGGGGAGGGGCAGAGAGAGAAGGAGACACAGAATCCAAAGCAGACTTCAGGCCCTGAGCTGTCAGCAGAGAGCCTGATGCATGTCTCAAACTCACAAACCTGAGATCATGACCTGATCCAAAGTCAGATGCTTAACTGACTGAGCTACCCAACCTCCCCTTAAGGATGAGTCTCTAAAAGGCTGATGGAAAGCTCGAAGTGCAGAGGTAAGATTATCAAGCTTTAATGAGAGATTTCTAAATACCAATATACGTAAATATTTTTCTCTTTTACTGGTCAGTTTCCTCAGACAATATATCAATTGCCTGACTGTTGTTACAAACTTGGTTGCCAGGATTCTAAAGCTAAGTTGGAAAAAAGTCTGAATATCAGATTGCATGGGAAGATTTAGTTTTCATAATTTCAGTCTAGGCTCTCAGCCTCTACTGTGCTTGGAACTCTCAAGGTCAGAGTCCATTTCTCTATGGAATGTATCTCCTATTTGCCTTCTTCAGGGAAAAGAGAATATGAGAAGTCTAAGAATTCCTAACAGACTGTCAATCAACCACCTTGTTTTCATCCCCCATTTCACACTGTACCCTTCAAATATGTATGGCATCTTTATTAACATTTTCTGAGGTCTTCCAATGCAAATTATCTTTTTTTTTAAATTTGCTTCTTTTTCACAAAGAATGTGATGTACTGGCTTTCTCTATTCTGTTTGTCTTTAAATTTTCATTCTTCTAAAATTTTGTTTACATCTCTATTCTTCAGTTGTCTCCACTCCTGTTCTTTTTGTCTTTGTATATTTATTACTATAATTTTAGTGCAGTTTGGAGAGGGTAGGGATACACACACACACACACACACACACACACTTAAAATTTTTCATTTAACTAAGTATTACTGTAAAGTTAGGAACAAGGACTTTTTTTGCAGAAGTCCAATTCTTAGGGAAAACTGTAAAAAGATACACATAAAATTGAGAGTAAATGAAGCTAATGGGTATCTGGACCCCTTTCATGTGTATGTGTGCACATATCATGAGAGAAAGATTATGTTTGATCACAAAGGTTTATGTATGATTATCCATTGCCTTCTCTGCTTTACTGCATAAATTTAGGGCAATACTATTGTAGTGGAGCTTGGTTCTCATTCATGATCCATATGATTCTACTGAAAGTGGACCCTTCTCTGTCTTATGGGGTAGCAAACGCTCAAGCATGATTAACAGCATCTTACATTTCCCTGGTCACCAAAATTAGTTGAGGAATGAGTATGTGATATCAAGAGAGCCAATGAGATACCAGGGAATTTTTCTGAGGTAGCCAGAAAGCCCAGTGTTCCTTCCCAGTGGACTTGAAAGGACCTACGTACTGGAATTACCAAAGACACTGATACACAGGAGGACTGATACAAATGAAATCAGTATCAAAAGGCAACAAGCCTTCAGGGAGAGAAAGAAAAGCTAGGTCCTGAAGACTGTTTGAATCCCTGTTTCTAAAGATGTCTGAGACATAATGTCCCTCTATTTTTCATTTATTTTCCAATAAAGTCCACTGGATTGGGTTTTCTGTTACTGGCATGCAGAAGAATCCCAATTCATAATACTTTACTGAAGAAGCTCCCAAGTTTCTCAAAACAAAAAATGATTCCAAATGCAAAGGAAAGAAAGAAACTTTTAAGAGAAGTATCACCAACCTTCATAATATTAAAAGAAAAGAAAACCATAGGTAACAGAAACTTGAAACCCAAATCAGTGAGCAGATGGCAAGAACCATTTAAATGTTTTAAAAAACAAGTCTCCTGACCTTGTTCAAGGGAATGTAAATACTGTAGGAAGAAATCATTTGATCACTACAATAGTTCTTCAGGAATTATAGTGCACAGTACCAATGACTAGAAATGGAGAATAAAGAGAATGTTGCAGTATACAGTGTCAGTAAACTTGACATACATTTGGACAAAATTCTAGAACAAGTTATTAAAAAATTGTGAAAACTTAGAATGGAAACTATGAATCACTTGTAGACAGAATAACATCAGGAGGAATATCTTAGGTCAAAATAAACCTTAATTCTTTTAACATTTTTCTTATGGACAAGATAGAGATATGAGAGGTAGAAAATAATATCAAATGAACACTTACATGATTGAATAGTATAGCCCAAGGAAAGCAGAATGAAAAAGTACCAAAAACAAATAAACAAAAACCTTCACCTATTGACTAGAGATCACTAGTAGCATACTTTAGGATTCCCATCCCAGTCCTTTTCATTAAAAACACTTATTATATTATAGCCCTAAATGAATATATGGATAACTTATTTATGACACTTTTCAGTGAGAGAGAAAATAGTATGGAAGATGGAATTCGGGCTATAACAATGACTGTTCCTGACCATTATATTCCAGATGCTGTACCAAGTGTTGCCCATGCAAGTGTTGCTCAGTAAAGCTCACAACAAGGTACTAGACGGATAATATTATCCCCACTTTACAGATGAGAGATTCAAGGTGTTAAATGGATTTAATAATGTCTCAAAGCCATAAAACATGAGGGTGAGGATTTAAACACAGGTATGACAACAAAAATTTTATTTTTTAAATGTTCTCTTGGTAATTTTTGAGAGACAGAGCATGAGAGGGGGAGGGGCAGAGAGAGAGAGAGAGAGAGAGAGAGAGAGAGAGAGAGAGAATGAATGTGAAGCAGGCTCCAGGCTCTGAGCTAGCAGCACAGAGCCCAACGTGAGGTTCAAACTCACAATCTATGAAATCATGACCTGAGCCGAAATTGGTAGCTTAACCGACTGAGCCACCCAAAATTTTACTCTTAACCAAAAAATTGTACGCCTCTTAAATGGAGATGAACTATATAGACACAATAAAGTATCTCCATTTCAATCTAAAGAGATGAGCAATGTAAATGTTAAACGGGGGCTTGAAGTAGACAGTGATGAAAGGTAACAATGTTTTAAAATGACTTCATGATTTTGGTTGATTTTAAACCTAACAAAAATCAGGAAAATATTACTGCCAAATAATTAATTGGCTACCCTGAATTGACGAGAACCCATTTACATTGTACATAACTTTTAATTGGTTTAAGTGCCAATTTAACATTCTTCAGCATATTCAAATTCATGTAACTAGAAATTGAGTCATGAAGAAAAGAGATAAAAGAACACATATGATCTTACAGGAGGAATGTATAGGGTCGACACAGATGCATTCTCCATATATGGGAAAGGCTATTAAGCAAACGAGGGATTAAACTAATTCTACATTGTTCCAAAGTCATTATTACAATATACTGATTTCAGCTCAAGAAACTGCAGATAGAATTTATTTTAAACTAGTCCTCATTTCATAAGGAGAAAATGAAGCTGTAGGAAATAAAGTAATTTTTCCACAGTGATATCTGATTATTATAGGTGTTGTTAAAGTGGTATTAGTGATTATAGTAATGGTAAGTCTGGGACTAGAACTCATGTCTCAAAACTTCCAGCTGCAGTGAGGAGGCTTCTAGTACATTAGACTGTTAAAAGGAAAATGGTGAACAGTCTCTATACCTAAAGCTACCGCTTTGACCTTTCTAGTCAATAGGGCCTACAACTAAGAAAAAGTTAATTTATTTAAAATAATAAAAACTATGTTAATTGAGAAATTTTTGTCCTTAGATAGTAAATCACCAAATTCCATACTTATTTCATTGTTCCATTTTAAAAGAATAGAATGCCTACAGTCTACCTTAGGAGTTTCACTGCAGACGACAGAGCACTTGGTACTGAAAATACTGCCCCTGAACCACTACATGACAAAATCATTCTGTTTTTGTTCCCTCAGTACCTAAAGTTGTAGGATTGTCCTTTCTTTTCGGCCACTTCTAGGAAGTCAGCCTTCTGATCTGCTCCTTACCGTGGGAGCAGGAGCAGCTGAACGGGAAGCAGTGATGCCATGGCTCAGAACACACCCACTCAATTGCCTTCCTGCTTCTGAACATCAGCTGTTGAGCGGGGGAATGAAGCCAGAATTATCACCAGCTGTTTCTCAAGCTGTTTTGGCAGAGAGTCATAGAAGAATAGACTCCCCAGGCATATTCTTGAGTAATGTTAGTGGAATTGAAGATCTGTCTCCATAAACATACAGTACAGAGAAGAGATAAATGGGCTTGATCTCTTTATCTTCCAATCTTCATACCCAAATGCTGTTTCAAGCCCTCCCTAACAAGCTTAGGGTTTCTAATATCTCCAACAGTCACCAACACTTTTACCATCTTATTAACCATGTCTCCATGAATTTTTGGTACTTTTTTTTATTAACCAAAACCAACTGGAATTGGTTTTGACATGAGATAGTAGAAGAGAGAGAAGGAGTCAAAACAATTGAAGTCAAACAAGCTGGATTTTTTTTCCCTTTGTAGTTGCAAAGTACTGTGCAGAAAATTACTTTGAATTTGACCCGAGAGAAGTTACCTCAAGCAGTAAGTGGTATGTCAGATTGCAAAGTCATTTGCCAAAGTTGGTTCCATGTTCATAGCTTGAAGAAAATCAGAGGGCAGAATTTCAGTTATAGCAATAGGCAATACAGCAATAGGTTTCTAATTGTAATCAACCAAAACAAGAAATTTTATTATTATGTTCCAAGGATATGTGCACCTTCACATACATTCCTAGCCCTCATTGTGCTTCAGACTATTTTTATATAATTGGGAGTAATGTTCCCCAACACCATGATAATCTCCCAGAGAAATCTGTAAAAATCATCAATGTTCAGTGTATATGAATTCGTATGAAAATATATAAATCACCTACTCTTTTACAACAAAGAACAGTTGGAAAGAAAAGCATGTTTAATGAAAGTTCATATACAAAAGAAACTAGTCAAGAAAAATGCAAATGTACCAAAAGTTTATTGGGAAGTCAGAGCTAAGACAAATGTAACTCCTAAATTATTTTCCTTTGAGGGCTTTTCCAAAAGGATTCAAGATATCTCACATGTTTTAGTGCATGACTGTGTTCTTGCCAATTCTAACTTGAAATATTATATTCTAAATATACATGTCACATAATCATGAATATCCTTTCCCTTACTTGAATGAGTCCTGGCCAAACATTTTCCTGGCAGTTATTATGTCTATAAGAATGTACTAGGGTATTACAGAGTTAGCCAAAAAATTAGTAGGCTAACTGCCATATAAGAATATGAAAATACTTATTTAGTTAATATTAACAGGCATTATGAAACAGTTTTAGAACACAGACATAATTTGACATCAGCCTTTCAAAAGAACTTAATGAGAGAACGGGGAGAAAAAGGTTTCATTTGGAAAAGTACTACTATGAAGTTCATTTACCTCTATTTTATCTAATGAGGAAGAAGAAATTTAAACATGCAAAAATAAAGAGGAAAGCTACATCCATCTGCACTAGAAACAAATTAGGGTTTCATTAAACAAGAACACTTGCTACCCCTATGCTCAATTATTTAAGAATGATGGTATTCTACATCTACATACTTTTCCTTTATTTTAGTTGCCTTACAGCCGGAAGTAGGACTTTCAGTGTAATGTTTAAGAGGACTGATAAGAGCAAGCATTCTCACCTTGTTCCAAATAGAAGGGGAACAATTGTTATTATGATTATGTCTGATGTTTGCTGTAGATTTTTTGTACACATCATTTATCAGTTTGAGGAAATTACCTCCTATTCATAGTTTACTGAGAAGTTTTTTTTTAAATCATGAATGGATATTGAAATTTTCACATGATTTTCTCCTTCAGTTGAAATGATAATATGGTTTTTCTCTTCTAGTCTATTGATATAGTGATATGGATTGATTTCTGAATGTTAATCTAGTCTTATATTTCTGGGATAAGCATACTTGGTCAGGATATATTATTCTTTTCATATATTGTAAGATTTGATTTGTTAATATTTCACATCTGTGTTCATGAGGGATCTTGTCCTAGAATTTTCTGATTGGTTGTTTAGATGGTTGGTTTTAAAGATTTTATTTTCAGAATAGTTTTAAGTTTATAATATATTATGAGAGGAAGATACAGAGATTCACCGTATGACCTCTGCTCTCAGACATGCACAGACTTCCCCCATTATCAACATCACTCACCAAAAGCAACCTTTTTATGTTGTTATTTTAACCAAGGATGAACCTACATTGACATATCATAACCACCCAAAGTCCAGTTTACCTAAGGGTTCACTCTTGGTGTTGTACAGTCAGTGGGTTTGAACAAATGTATAATGACATATAACCATCCTTCCCCTCCCCCCCTCCCCCATGGCAACTACGGATCTTTTTATTGTCTTCATAATTTTATCTTTTCCAGAAAGCTATACAGTTGGAATCATACAGTATTTAGCCTGTTCAGAGTGCCTTCTTTCATTCAATAATCTGCATTTAAGGTCACTCCATGTTTTTCTGACTTGTAGCTCATTTGTTTTTCATCCTGAATAGTATTGCATTGTCTGGATGTACCAGAATTTATCCATTCATCTATTGAAGAACATGCATAGCCTGTCCAAATCTTGGAAATTATAAATAAAGCTGCTAAAAACATTTGTGTGCAGGCTTTTGTGTGGACATATTTTCAGCTCTTTTGGGTAAATACCAAGGAGCATGATTGCTGGATTATATGGTAAGAATATGTTTATAAGGAACTACCAGGGTATCTGGGTAGCTCAGTCAGTTGAGCATCCAACTTCAGATCAGGTCATGATCTTACAGTCTGTGAGTTCAAGCCCTGTGCAGGACTATGTGCTGACAGCTCAGAGCCTGGAGCCTGCCTCTGATTCTGTGTCACCCTTTCTCTGACCCTTCCCCACTCATGCTCTGTTTCTCTCTCTCTCTCAGAAATAAACATTAAAAAAAATTTTTTTAAAGAAACTACCAAACTGACTTCCAAAGTGGCCATACCAGTTTCCATTCCTACAGACAACATATGAGAGCTCCCATTCCTCCACGTCCTCACCAACATTTGATGTTTGCAGTGTTCCAGATTTTGGCCACTCTAACTGCTATCTTATTATTTTAATTTGTACTTCATTGATGACATTTCACCTGGAACGTCTTTTCATATGCTTCTTTGCCACTTGTATATATTTTCTGGTGAGCTGTCTACTAAGGTCTTTAACCCATCTTTTCATCAGGTTGTTTTCTTATTGTTGAGTTTCAAAAGTTCTTTGGATATTTTTGATAACAGTCCTTATCAGATGTGTTTTTTGTAGATATTTTTTCCCAGTCTGTTGCAGCTTGTCTTCTAATTATCTTGACACAGAGCCTAAGTTTTTAATTTGAGTGAAGCCCAGTTGATCATTTATTTCTTTCAGGGACCATGTTTTTGGTGTTGTATCTATGAAGGCATCACCATATCCCAAATCATTTAGATTTTATCCTCTATGAGTTTTATAATTTTGTATTTTACATTCAAGTCTGTGATTCATTTAAGTTCATTTTTTTTTAATATTTTTATTTATTTCTAGGAGAGAGAGAGACAGCATGAGCAGGGGAGGGTCAGAGAGAGAGGGAGACACAGACTCTGAAACAGGCTCCAGGCTCTGAGCTGGCAGTCAGCACAGAGCCCGACGCGGGGCTCGAACCCACGAACCGCGAGATCATGACCTAAGCTAAAGTTGGACGCTTAACCGACTAAGCCACCCAGGCACCCCCATTTAAGTTCATTTTTTGTCAAGTATGTAAAGTCTGTTTCAAGACTCATTTTTCATGGATATCCAGTTATTCCAGAACCTTCTGTTGAAAAGACGATCTTTCCTCCATTGTATTGCCTTTGTATTTTTCATTTGTCAAAGATCAGTTGACTATATTTATGCAGGTCTATTTCTTAGATCTCTATTCAGTCCCACTGCTTTATTTGTGTACGCTTTTGCCAATACTACATGGTCTCGGTTATTGTAGCTTTATAGTAAGTCTTGGAGTCTCCTAGCGTCAGTCCCCCAACACTTGTTCTTCTCCTTCAATATTGTGTTAAATATATTGGGTTTGTTTGTTTGTTTTTTTTTTGCCTTTCCATATAACCTTGAGAAGTAATTTGTTATTAATCACAAAATAACTTTTGATTTTGAGAGGGATTGCATTAAATCTATAGATCAAGTTGGAAAGAATGGATATCTTCACAATATTGTTTTTCTATCCATTAACATGTATGTCCCCATTTAGTTCTTTTTTTAATTCTGTTCATCAGAGTTTTCTAGTTTTCCTTATATGGATCTTGTACATAGGCTATTAGATGTATACCTAAGCATTTTATTCTGGTGGGTATGCTAATAGAAATGGTACTGTGTTTTTAATTTCAAATTCCGCTTGTTCATTGCTGGTATTTGAGAAAGCAATCGATTTTTATATAGTAACCTAGTATCCTGTAATGTTGTTGTAATTGCTTTTTAGTCTCATTATTTTGGTCAATTCTTTCAGATTTTCTGCATAGGCAATCATGTCATCTGCTAACAAAGACAGTTTTAGGCCTTCCTTCCCAGGATATATACCTTTTATCTCCTTTTCTTGCCTTATCATGTTAGCAAAGACTTCCAGTATTCTTGGCTTTTACCTGATATTAATGGGAAATCTTTAAGTTTCTCATTTTTAAGCTTAATGTTAACTGTAGGTTTTTTTGTAGATCGTCTTTATGAGGTTGAGAAATTTTCTCTTTATTCTTAGTTTACTGAGAAGTTTTTTTTTCTTTTTTTCTTTTTGATCACGAATGGGTTTTTGATTTTGTCAAATGCTTTTTCTGCATCTATTGATATGATCATGTGATTTTTCTGTTTTGGACTTGATGTGATAGCTTACATAAATTGATTTTAGAATGTTGAACCAGCCTTCCATACTCAGGAAATTCACCTTGGTCACAGTGTGTAATTATTTCTATACTTTTTAAAATTCAATTTGTTAATATTCTGTTGAAGGTTTTTGCTTCTATGTTCATGAAAGTAAGTCACTGGTTTTGTAGTTTTCTTGTATTAGGCTAATACTGGCCTCATAAAGTGAGTTAAGAACTCATTCTGCTTTTACCCTCTGAAAAGAAATGGTATAGAATTGGCTTAATTTCTTCCTTAAATGCTTGGTAGAATCCACCAATGAATCCATTTGGGCCTGATGCTTTGTTTTTATTAACTATTGGTTCAATTTCTTTAATAAACATAGGCCTATTCAGATATTTACTTTTTTACTCATAATATCTTTCTTTGGTTTTGGTATCTGGGTAAATAACAGTATGCTTGCCTCATGGAATATGTTGGAAAGGGTTCCCTCTTTATATTAGTTATCTGTTGGTCACCTGGGTGGCTCAGTCAATTAAGTGTTCAACTTTGGCTCAGGTCATAATCTCAAAGTTCATGAGTTTGAGCCTTGCATTGGCGTCTCTGCTGTCAGCATGGAGCCTGCTTCAGATCCTCTGTCTCCCTCTCTGACCCCTGCTTGTGCTGCCTCTCAAAAATAAATATTTACATTAGTTATCTATTGCTACATAACAAATCACATAAACTTAACAGCTAAAATAAGCACTGCTTAATGAGATCCTCTGCTTAGGGTCTCACAAGGCTGCAATCAAGGTGCCATCCAGTGTTCAGTTTTTCTTAGGCTTCTTATCCTTTTCATTCTTCTTTTACAACCCTTTAATAATTTACAAACTGTCTCAGCTAGAGTGCTATACAAAAACAGACTATATTCTGTATTTGTCCTGTGAGCTATAGTTGGCTGACCCCTGGTCTAGAATTACTTTGCTCCACAATCAAGGCAATACTTTGCTCAGGACTCTTTTCATGATATCTTATGTAATAGGAGTCCTTCCCATTTTGGCTGTGGCAATAAAACCTATTCCTATCCATGTGTGAGCAAGCCATGTCTGAGCGATCCTTTCTGAGCCTTTTCCTAGCCTCATATATTTCCTTCACATACATGTGATAACCAGTACTCAACTGAAGATTATACTCCAGATCCCTCCCATTCTCTCTGACTGAACTGTTCTCTCCAACACTTTGGCCACTCTGAAACGCATCTTTTCCACCTGTAGAGACCACTTGTAGAGCCACTTTGAGGTTCTTCTTCCCTGCATTGCAGGGCCTACTCATATAATGAACTGGAAAGTTGCAGCTTGACAGTTTTAGAGTTCGTCTCCTGAGTTACTTGCTTTCCATTATCTAAATCTTTTTTTTTTTTTTTCCATATATTTTGTCTGGGTTTTTTTAGTTGTTTAAAGCAGGAAGACAAATCTTGTCCCTGTTACTCCCTCCCTCAAAGATTCCTAACAGCCTTTAAAATACTTAGCAGATTTCCCTGATAAGCAAGCCAAAATGCATAGGATCAAAAAGAGATAGAGAACTTTTCCTGGTAGCTCTTTTTATTTAAAGTTTTCCTCTAGAGAAACAGATTCTTAAAAAGTATTCTTTAGAATATAAATTTACAAAATAAATCTCATCTAGTTACTCTTTACATATTTTAAAGACATGCTTCAGGAACACTTCTAAATATATTTGCCCCCAAAAATAAGACTGACAAAAATATCTTGAAAAATTAGCAGTCCAGAAGTAGAGAACTCAAAAAATTATCCTTAAAATTTCTAATACCTCCTTGAAACTTTGCTTAATTGTGTCATTTTTGATATAACACTGATACTGTACCAGTCTAAGCTTGATTCAAAGCTAAATGTGGTATCTACAAAGCAGTATTATGAGAAATTACACGTAACTGTGAATGTGTAGAAGCCAATTATCAAATAGTAATAACTACACTCATTTTCCTAAGAAAAATATTAGTTTTAATAATGATCTTCCCTACCAATTTAAATGAGAAGTGGACATAACAAAGGTCTTTGAGTACATTAACATTTACAAGAAGCTTAAATGTCCAATTTTTAATGTTGAACAAGTTTTATAAATACAAGATGCAAGAATCTTTTAGTTACCAATTTAAAAGTATTTACATTATTTTAGACAATAAACTATAATTATTCTGGTTTTAATTATATGCTTTTCCAAATATAAATCCTTAATTTACCAAACTATAGATGCTCTTGGTTTAAAATGCACTGTCTTTGTATGTGATAGACAGGTGAGTATTAATCTTCATTCCACTTTCAGTGGAATAGGTATTCAGAACGGTATTTACACAAGCACTGAAAAATTGCAGAGATTCTCCCATGCTCTCCAAAATCTACACTGCTGTGTGAATCAGGACAAATGTATTTCAAGACTTCTGGTTAACAGTGCAGGCTATGGTAATAAAAGAGAAATTGTAACACTGAAAACTGGTATTCACTTGCTCTAATACTTCAACCAGCTTAGAAAAGAAATCCAGCCCTTCCTGGTACTACAAGAAAAACTCTGTGAAAGTGGGCTAATATTTAGCTGCTAATATTTAGATGCTAAAGTTGAGAACTGAGCAAGTTATTTTTACCTTATGGAAGAGAAGGTATTGGTGACATTAGGAAATATTCATTCTAAATTTTTATTTCATAATAATTAAGCATTAAATACATTAACATGACAATAACTGACATTTTTTAGGTTTAACTTTGTTACAATATCTGCCTTCCAGGAACATAACTGTTTAGGCTTTCATCCTCTAATAAAAAAGTCCTTTACATCTTTCATTACAATTGGGCTGTTTTAAGAGCACTCTCACTTGGCTAATTCCCTGTCATTTGCCAAGTTTAAAAATGCCTCCAATGATATGCAGCAAATTTAACCTAAAATTTATTTTTAACCTGAAATCCCCAAGCCACACCTTCCATCCGGAAAATGGTGATCAGATTTGGGGGGACGGGTGGAGGACATATTATAAAAGTACTCTGACTCATACTTGAGGCCATGACTTCAATGGGAAGCAAGTTGAATTTTCTAGGAAAACATATGCTCAAGCACCCCATTCACAGCATGCACCCTGGGGCCTAAATATGTTTTCTGGTTGATAGTAAGCAAAAGAAACGTTAAGTATTACTGACGGTAATGGAATAGTCAAGAATAACTTTTACCACAATGTTTTGCATTTTTTAAATATAATTCACTCTCTAATAATTCTTGTAGAACTGAATAAAGTCCCATCTTTCCATTTTGTGTTTAATTTCACCTGGTGTAGGGGACACCTATGCTTTACTTCAGATCCTCTGGTGCTCTACATCCTTATCCCAGTTACCCCTGTGATAATCAGTTCTGTATAGGCTTGGACTTCTTTAACTTAGATCAATCTGAGAGCACCTGATCAGATGACTCCTGCCTATTTCCCTAGGATTTCACCAATGTCCTGGTGTGTAGTATCCATGGGAACTGGAAGTTCATGGAGCAACTTTTGACCAATAAAAAGAAGAGACAATCATATCCTTTTTTTCTGTTCTGAGCATGGCTCATTCTGAGACACTGAATAAGCTTCCAGGTAATATTTAATGAGTTGAACTATGTGATATTGCAATGTCTACGTACTTGACATAATGCAGGATATAACAGATCAGAACAAAAATAGAGTCTGAGAACATCCAATAGATGTCATGAATTCCATTGTTATATGGGCGCTAGCATAAAAGTACTTTATCTTTACCTTTACAATTCTTCTGTTCCCAGCTTTTTGTCTCCTAAAGGAATCAATTTAATTTCTTCCCCCTCAGGATTGTCCAAATAGATTCTTATTCTTCCAGGCCCTAATACCTCTTGACTAGAAAAATATTTGAAAAAAAAAAAATTGGAAACATCTAAAAGAAATTTCCCATGGTGGCAATTGGAGTACAATTCCAAACTGACCAACTGGGTGAAGTGTTCCCCATTTTCCCTAAACTAACAGTGATACCCTTACTAGTGTTTGTTTTTCAGGATCTCCGTTTCAGATATGCTAGATTTGGCAGGCTTCTGCCCAATCTGTCTTTATTCGTACAAAATAATGTTAAGGGCTAAGAATAAAAAGCTGTAATTTGAGGTTAGTGAGGAAAAAGTGAAAACACCCCCAGCAGGCTGCACTCAGAACCTACTAATACAACTATATCACAAACGGGTCAAAACTCTCTATTTATAAAGCAGTTTGCTTCCTCTGAGCTGAAGAAAAAGTTTCAAGGTATTCTGTGTACTATCTCCCAGAGTTCCTGTTACGGCCTGAATGTGTTCACCTCAAAATTCATAAGTTTAACTTTCAAGCCCCAATACTTCAAAATATATGAAGAGCTCTTACAATTCATTAAAAAACAATCCAGCTTAAATATGAACATAGGATTTGTCATTTAATTCTTTTTTTAATTGTGTTTTACTTTTAGAGAGAAAGTGAGTGGTGAAGAGGGGCAGAGAGAGGGAGAGGTAGAGAGAGAGAGAGAGAGAATATCTCAACAGTTCCACACTCATTGCAGAGCCCAATGGGCTTAATCCCACAACCCTGGGGACATGAACCAAAATCAAGAATCACTCAACTGACTGAGCCACCCAGGTGCCCCTAATTTTTATATTATTACAATCCTTGCTTCTGCAAGGATATTAAATGCACCTATAATGTGATATCTTTATTATTCCTCTCTGTGTCCTGCAATACCTAAGATAACACTGGGCTCAGAGTAGTCACTTTGTAAACATTAGTGGGTAAGGCAAAACTAAAACTCAAGCCTTATGAATAAGCCATAAAGTGGAACACTACTCAACAATTAAAAAGGAATAAGCTAGCAAGCCATGCAAAGATATGGATGAATCTGAAATTTCAATTGATAATTAAAGAAATCACATACTCCATTAATTTATAAATGCAGAAAATATACATGATAAGCCTAGAGCATTTTGTAGTACCAAAAGTAAAGAAGTGCTCAACCACACGTGTGCATGCACACACACACATTAATGAGGATATGTCAAAGAAGCATAGAAACCAACTGAAAGAGCTCCCAAAGGGTCAAAGGTGGAACAATTTCAGCAACAAAAACAAATTAACATTTGAATTATAATTCATAATATAAAACAAATATTCCTGAGTCCATTCTGAAACAAATAACTGAATAAATCAATAAATGTGGGAAAATAGACACCTCAATCCTACAGAATTCCAAAAGATTTATGAAGATATTTTGCCCTCAAGGAGGTAACTGTAACTCTCTACTCCTTAAGTATTAGCTGCCCATGGTAACTTTTCTCCAAACAGTATAGTGCTGAAAGAAGGTGGGGGTGAGAATAAATGTACAGTAGAGAAAGCTGACAAATACTACCATCAGCTGCATGATCAAGATTATCAGTAGTGATAAGTCAGAGAGATAGTATTTACTCTTGATACAAGGAGAGGAGAATGACACTTTGTTTCTGTGCCATCAACTCCCCCAAATCATAACCCCAGTCTAACCATGAGAACAAATACATTTGACAAATCCTAATGGAGATACATTCTACAAAATAACAATTATTCTTCAAAAATGTCATGGTATCAAATGTAAGGAAACTGTCACAGACAGAGAAGCCTAAGGAGACGTGACTCAAGGAAATATGGTGTTCTGGATGGGATCCTGGAATGGAAAAGAAGAAAAACTAAAATAAAACTAAGGTAAAAACTAAGGAAATGAATAAGGCATAGGTTTTAGTTAATATTAGTATATTAGTATTGTTTCATTAATAGTGATAAATGTACCATTCTAATGCAAGATGTTAATAATAGAAGAAACTGGATGTGGCATCTATGGAAACTAACTTTACTAATTTTTGTAAGCATAAAACAAGTATAAAATTAAATTTATTTTAAAATTTANCATGCACCAATGGGGATGAATCACAAAATCTTGAATGAAAGAAATCAAAGAGAAGAGGAGGGTAATTTATGAAACTGTTTTTCTAAATTATGAAAATAGATTTATACATGATATATTGGATATTGAGAAAGTGATTATCTTTGAGAGGACAGAAAATAAACTCAGAGGGCATGATAGCTAGTTCTAAAGTATTAATGATACTCTGTAACTCAATGTGGATATTAGTTACTCTGGAATGTTCACTTTGTGAATTAATTATTGAGCAGCATACTTGTTCATTGTTCACTTGTAGGGGTATATATATAATTTCAACAAAGTATTTTAAAAATTAAACTTTGTACATAGTCCAGTATCCTCAGGATTTCCACAGAGTTATAACTTCTTAAAAGAAATGTGATTGCTGACTTTGAGAAAAAAAGTATTTTATAAGCTATTTAATATCTCCTTAGCTATTTCTGTAACATCCCATTTTAAAAGATGAAACGTGTCTTTATACTAGAAAATATGGATGGCCTCATTTTCACAGGAAATAACTTCAACTTGTCAGAAAAGACCAGTAGAGGGTTCCTTACTTTTTCATGAACATGTGAAATTCTACATCATCAATGTGATGAAATTTCGGAAAAATCTCATCTAGTAAGTCAAACTATTTGGATACAATGCAAATCTAATTTCCAGTGACCAAATAGAAAGGTAGGCGACACTTGGTTAATGAAAAGCTACAAGAACTTAATCGTTTCTTACATATTTCTAATGATTTCCTGTAATTTAAACCTTTAGCTATCCTTGCTCTAGTATAATCACATAACGACTGACAGGATTTTGATACCTAGTTTGATAACAAGGTTATCTATAAATAAAAAGAATTGTCTATATATTTAAAGCAAATTCTTTACAAACACTTGCGAGAAACCTATAACTAAAACCACTAATGGAAAACAGTGTGGATTATTGGCAGAAAAAGCATACATGCTACTTGTATGTACATATTTCCCATGTTAACTAAGTGAATAAATCAGCAATGTTTCCTATTCTGGCAGGGTGAAGAAAGGAAAGTTTCAGTGGCCAATACAAAGTTAAAAATAATCCTATCACATAGATACTTAACCTTTGCCTAGACTCTTTGATGTTAAAAAACATGTCATTTAAAAATGCCTCAGTGTTGCTGGCATGCCATCAATTGATGTCCAAGAAACAAATCCAATTATACTTTTTCACTGTTTATCATTTATCCTCTTTTCTGCCCAACCATTAACAAAGGAGTGGTTTACACTGTTTAGTCTCCCGTTAAGATGGGATACAAGGTCTAAAGCCCTAGAGCAGGTTTTCTCCAATGCACTCTGTTTAGCCCACTGGTGAAATTACAGTATGTGGTTTAAGAGTCTTTGAATCTTCATCTTTATTCAAATATATATAATCCTCAGGCAAAGAAAGTTTGGGAAAGTGCATCAAAAGGGAAGTTCTCAACATCTTGTCAGAGAAAAAAATGTTTAGAATTCAGTATTTTTTAAGTTGAATTGTATATGACTGGTTGCTTAATATTGATAACTGTTTACTGCCCAAAGAATGAGAAAAACTGATTTACGGTAACTTCATATATAAGGAAAATGGATAGCAAGTTAATAGTTTAAGTAATTCTACTTCAACTACACATATAGAGCCAACAAGATTGGGACTTAAAATTACACTGTAGGTCAGAAAATATTTTAATGTCATTTCCCATAATTTTGGTTACAAATAGCATATGGTTTGAAATCTTTTACCACAACCTTGCTGCTTAGATTCAAAAGAATACCAACATTTTGTTCCCTTCCCAACTAGTCATTAGAGTTCCTTCTTTAGCCCAAAAAGTTTCTTCAAGAACACTACAATTGCCCTTCACTGTAAAAATAAAATGTTCATCCTTTTTATCTCCCAAGGAAAGGTGGACAATATAAAATTATTAAAAATAAGAAGAATCAGGGTTTCTTGGTACCTCTTTGAAGTATTAATTGTTGCTTAAAGAATTCACAAAAAACTTTTAATATTAGTTGAATTAGTAGATCATAACATCTCTCAACTACAGTGTTCATTGAAAACAAAGCATGCTTCAAGTAATTTCTTCTCAGCAGAAGAAAAAGAATTGATATCTCATTATAAATGTCTTCCTTTTACAAAAGGCTTTGTGTACAAATTCTCACCGGCACAGCCTGCTGCAGCACCTACATGTTTGAACGAAGGTCCATCCCTTTGGATTAAAGCAGTATTTTCTAAACAGTATTTTGCTGCAGACTAATCCCTTAAAGTAGGAAAAGAAAGTTTCTAGAGTGAAATAACTTTAGGAAATACCACATATTATTTTTAATTATTGGGAGGTCAAAATGCACATTAGCATAATACAGACTTTAAGTCATTTCTTTTTCTTGCTTAGTTTTCAGAGAGGGAGAGAGAGAGAGAGTGCACAAATGTAAGCAAGGGAGAGGCAGAGGTGGGGGGGTGGGGATACAGAGAATCAGAAATAGGCTCCACTCTACCAGTAGCGAGCCCAATGTGAGGCTCAAATGGGCAAACTGAGATCATGACCTGAGCTAAAGTCAGATGCTCAACCGACTGAACCATGCAGATGCCCCCAAGACATATTTTAAAAGACAAATCCTTTTTTTTATTATTATTTTACATATATAGAGAAAGAGAAAACAAGCAGGGAGGGGGACAGAGGAGAGGGGAGAGAAGAAAGAGAGGGAGAGGGCGAATCTTAAGCAGGCTCCACACTGAGCACAAAGCCTGATGTAGGGCTCAATCCCAGAACCCTGGGATCGTGACCTGAATCAAAATCAAGAGTCAGAATCTCAACCAATTGAGCCACCCAGGAGCCCCAAAAGACAAATCTTTTTAATTTTGTTTAAATCAATGTTCTCCAAATTTAAAGGGCCATGTGAGCGTGTATGTGTGTGTCTATATATATGCAGTTTTGCATATCTGTGTCAAACATATTAATATTCCATGGAAATCAGTGTTTCTGGGGGTACACTAGAGAAAAGAGCATAAAGACATTAAACTCCAGAAAGCCACCTCTAAAATGGAAGAAGTAACTGGGGCACCTTCATGGCTCAGTCAGTTAAGTGTCTGACTTCTACTCAGGTCATGATCTCGTGGCTCATGAGTTCAAGTCCCATGTCAGGTTCTGTGCTGACAGCTCAGAGCGTGGAGCCTGCTTTGGATGATATGTCTCACTCTCTCTCTCTCTGTCCCTCATTCTCACTCTCTTTCTTTCAAAAATGAACAAACGTTAAAACTTAAAAAAAATAAATAAAAAAAATGGAAGAAGTAAATGCCCATGGAGGTCATTAGAAACCCTGAAGAAGGTTCTTAGGAAACAAAGAGCAAGCCTATTAAGACAATGGGCATCTGGTTTGGACAGGAAGTTCAGTAAACTGGAAACTCTAGAAAGAAGTTAAAGAAGAGGTTTGTCAAAGTAAATGCTTAGCAAGTTCACAATCTTTCCCACTAATAACTACCTACACATAAGAAACACTCATATTAATCAGAAGTTAAGCATGAATATACATTGCACTTTATGATTTTATTATTGAGGTATAATTGCATACAATATTAGTTCAGATGTACAACATGATTCAGTATTTGTATATATTATAAAATGATCACCACAATAAATCTAGCTAACATTTGTCAACATACAGGTTTCAGTATTGTTTTCCTGTGATGAGAACTTTCAAGGTCTACCATCATAGCAACTCTTAAATATGCAGTATAGTATTATAAACTACAGTCACCATGCTGAATATTACATCTCATGACTTATTTTATAACTGAAAATATGTACCTTCACTCATTATACCCAACTCTGACAACCACCAATCTGTCTCTATATCTATGGGTTTTTTGTTTGTTCAAGATTTCACATATAAGTGAGCTCATACATTATTCACCTTTCTTTATCTGACTCATTGCACTTAGCATAATGCCCTCAAGGTCCATCTATGTGGTCACAAATGAAAATTTTCATTAATTTTTATGACTGAGTAATATTTCCTTGTATATATGTATACCACATCTTTATCCATTTATCCATCAATGGATACTTAGGTTGTTTCACATCTTGGCTACTGTAAACAATGATATAATGAACATGGGTGTGCATGTATCTCATTGAGTGTTTTTATTTTCTTTGAATAAATATCCAGAAGTAGAATTGCTGGATTATACGATAGCTCTATTTTTAATTTTTTGAGGAACCTCCATACAGTTTTCATAGTGGCTGTACTAATTTACATTTCCAATCAACAGTATACAATGGTTTCTTTTTCTCCACAACCCCATCAACATCGTATAGCCATTTTAACAGGTGTGAGGTGATACCTCATTATAGTTTTAATTTACATTTCCCTGATGATCAGTGATGTTGAATATCTTTTCATATACCTATTGACCATTTGTATGTCTTTGGAAAAATGTCCATTTAGATCCTCTGCCTATTTTTTTATCAGCTTATTTGGCTTTTTGCTATTGAGTTGTGTGAAGTCTATGCATATTTTAGATATTAAACTTATTAGATATATGATTGACAAATGTTTTCTCCCATTCAGTTGGTTACCTTTTCATTTTGCTTATGGCTTCCTTCACTGTGCGGAAGTTTTTAGCTTGATGTAGCCTTATTTTTGCATTTGCTGTCAAATTCAAAAATTATCATCAAGACTGATATCAAGAAGGTTACCATCCATGTTTTCTTCTAGGAGTTTTATGGTTTCACATCTTATGTTCAAATCTTTAATACATTTTATTTTTTTAATGTTTTTATTTATTTCTGAGAAAGAGAAAGAGACAGCATGAGCAGGGAAAGGTCAGAGAAAGAGGGAGATACAGAATCTGAAGCAGGCTCCAGGCTCTGTGCTAGCTGTCAGCAGAGAGCCCAACGAGGGGCTTGAACCCACAAACTGTGGGATCATGACCTGAGCTGAACTCGGACGCTTAACCGACTGAGCCACCCAGTCATCCCTGATACATTTTCAATTAATTTCTGTATTTGGTATAAGATAGTGGACCAGTTTCATTCTTTTTCATGTAGCTCTCCAGTTTTCCCAGCATTTTTTGTTGAAGAAACTCTCCTTTCCCCACTGTAGATTATTGGCTCCCTTGCATAAATCAATTGGCATATATGCAGAGGTTACTCTGGGGGCTCTCTGTCCTGTTAATCTATATGGCTGTTCTTATGCCAATACCATACCATTTTGATTATAATAGCTTTGTAATATAGTTAGAAATTAGGGAGTGTGGTGCTTTCAGCTTTCTTCTTTTCCATTTTGATTTAGCTATGTGGGGTCTTTTGTGGTTCCATACAAATTCTAGGATTGTTTGTGTTATTTCTGCGAAAACAAAAAAATGCCACTGGAATTTTGATACAGATTATATTGAAACGAGATTACTTTGGATAGTATGGACATTTAAAAAACATTAATTTTTCCAGTCCATGGGCATGGGCTGTCTTTCTACTTGTTTGTGTCAACTTCAATTTCCTTCATCTATGTTTTATAGTTTTTGGTGCACACACGTCTTTAATCTTGATTAAATTTATTCTTAGGTATTTTATTCTTCTTTATGCAATAGTAATTAGGGTTGTTTTAATTTTTAATACTTATTAAGGTATAGAAATGCAACAGATTTCTATATATTGGTTTTGTATTCTGAAACTTCATCAAATTCGTTTATTCTAACAGTTTTTTGGTAGAATCTTTAGCGCTTTCCACTTATCATGTCATCTGCAATAGAGTAAGTTTTCTCTTTCCTTTCCAATTTAGATGTCCTTTCTTTATTTATCTTGCCTAAGTGCTCTGGCTAGGACTCCCACTACTATGTTGAATAAAAGTGGCAAGAATGGGTATCCTTGTCTTCTTCCTGATCTCAGAGGAAGTCTTTCAGCTTTCCAGTTTTAAGTATTTCATCAGCTATGGGGTTATTCTATAGGGACTTTATTATGTTGAGATATATTCCCTCTAGATACATTTTATTGAGAGTTTCTATCACAAATTGATGTTGAATTTTGTCAAATGCATTTTCCACATCAATTGAGCTCATCATATGATTTTCATCTTTAATTTGTTACTGTGCATTAGCACATTGATTTGAGGACATGAAACCATCCTTGTACCCTGAAATAAATTCTACTTAATCATGGTGTATGATCCTTTTAATGTGTTGTTTAATTAGGTTTGTTAATATTTTATTGAGGATTTTTGCATCAATGTTCAACAAAAGCAATGGCCTACAATTTTCTTTTCTAATAGTTTCCTTGTCTGGTTTTAGTATCAGGATAATGCTGGTCTTGTAAAATGAGTTTGGAAGTATCTCCTCTTCTTTTCTCTTGTTGGAGGAGTTTGTGAAGGCTTGGTATTCTTCTTTGAATGTTTGCTGGAATTCATCAGGAGGACCCGTCTGGTCCTGGACTTTTGTTTGCTGGGTGGTTTTTGATTACTGACTCAATTACAGTTCATTAGTAATCAGTCTGTACAGATTTTCTGTTTTTTCGTGATTCAGTCTTAGGAGGTTATATTTTTCTAGGAATTATCCATTTCTTCTATGCTGTCTAATTTGTTGGTCTGTAATCGTTTGTAGTAGTCTCTCTGTATTTCTGTGGTATCAGTTATAGTATCTTTCATTTATGATTTTATTTGAGTCCTTTTTTTTTTGTGAATCTAGCTAAAGGTTATGGGGCACCTGGGTGGCTTAGTCGGTTGAGCGTCCGACTTTCGCTTAGGTCGTGATCTTGCGGTTCGTGGGTTCAAGCCCCGCATCGGGCTCTGTGCTGACTGTCAGCTCAGAGCCTGGAGCCTGTTTCAGTCTGTGACTCCCTCTCTCTCTGACCCTCCCCTGCTCATGCTGTCTCTCTCTCTCTCCTAGAAATAAATAAAAAACATTAAAAAAATTTTTTTTAAAGGTTTATCAATTTTATTTATTTAAAAAACAGCTCTTGTTTTCTGTTCTAATCTTTGTTATTTCCTTCTACCAGCTTTGGGCTAGTTCCTTGAAGTTTAAGAGACTGTCTATTTTAGATAAGGAAAGGTTTCATTAAAATATTTTGTAAAGATTAAAATTTGAAGTTATTTCATTTGATGCTCACAGTGCAATGTAAAGACACTGCCTTGTGAAAGCACATTTTACAAAAAAAATTATTCAATACCAGAAATCTGAGCAGCTTACAAATCTTGAAAGAGTAACTATAGTAAAGTATACCTAGTTTTTCTCTTCTGTTTTCCTTCCCTCCTAGGAATACAACTAGACAACATTACCCCAGTCTCCCTTGTAAGTGATGTGACTTGGAATTCTGACTTGGAATTCTGAATGTAGATGGAAGTGACAGAGCAATCATTAGGCTTGGTCCATAAATATCCTCCCACAGGATCATTCTCTTTATTTCTTTGATGGCTGGAAGTAAAGGATTCCTCAGAAGTCTATGAGACCCTAAAGGGTAGTAGCTTAAGAAAACTGAATCACCCTGAGTCAATATATGAAAGCTGCTCCCAAAACACTTGCATTGGACTGTGATCGAAGAAATAAACTTGCATGGATCTTAAACAACTGAGATTTTGCACTTTCTGTAGCTGTTAGATTATTCTATTACATAGAAAGTCCAAAAAGTAGATTAACAAATTGCATATGGTACCTTTTGGTCTTTTGTAAGAACCAGGCCTTTGAAGTATTTATTACCACAAATAGACAAAGCACTTTACTTTGAAAAGCACCCTTTAAATTTGAAAAGCACCCTTTAAATATGAAAGAATACTTATCATTAAAATGAAATATCTCTTTAAATCTAAAATACCAAAATCACAAAAAGACTGTTTATATAGCACCTGTCAGCAATAACCTTAAAGTTGTTGAATAATGTTAAAAGGGCCACATTATATGGCTTGCTGTATTATAGAGTATGAATGAAGAACAGGAGAAAACTTTTGGAGTTACATATCATATAGTTATAAAAACATGGACAATAGAGAGAACAAGCTTTATGGAAGAATGGCAACAGTAACAGGCAAAAAGGACTAACAGCTGGGGAGAACTCTCCTGGTAACTGGCACATAGGTACTTTTGTCACCTAGAAATAGGCCAGCATCAGCTAGAAACTGTTGCAATGACCTGATGTCAGTGCTATTTTCCAGGAATCAAAGCCACATGGTTTCTAGAACTTGTTTCCTAGGATTTAGCCTGGGTAGGATTGGGGAGAGTGTACTTGGCTGCTGTAGGCAAACTGTGGCTAAAAACAGATTTCCCACTTCTATAATAGTCAATAGCTTCATATAATCAGGCAAGAGACAATTATGCCAACTTGGTTGGAATTAGTCTCTTTCTGCTCTGTGCTCCAACAGAACTTAGATAACACTTCTATGCTAGTATTTATCACTTTAAGCATCCATGGTAGGCGCCACGAATAGACTGAAAGTTCCTGGTGGTCAATTAATCCCTGAAACTCCTAAATTAACATATTCTGACAGCATTTACAACTTCTTGCTTAAGGAAAATTGCTTTATGTGATTTCTGCAACATGTATGTTTCTTTTAAAATATGAATATATAATCCATCTTAAAATTTGTCTTGAAAGAATCACATCTATTCAGTTCTCACAGAAGGTGACCTTCCAAGCAAGATTATGGCAGTTGCAAAAAACTAAACATTCAATTCTTGAAATGATACTTGGCAAGGTTGACTGTGGGCAAAGAAAAATATATCTGAATACATATTGTTTAAACAGCCCCTTTATAGAAAAGGTGCTTAGACTCCTGAAGGGCTCCAGGACCCCACAGAAAACTAAGATAAGGCTATCTTGCACCAGAGATCGAATCCTGACGATATCCATATTACGAGCATTAAAAGAAATGGTAAAGGATGGCTTCAAATAATTTCAATAGTTGAAACGAGGACTCCTGCTCTTTCCAAGTATAGTAATATCTAACACCTCTTTTGCACTTCGTGGCTACAAAAGTTGCCAAGGGAGATTTTTTTTCAGTGCCATTATATCATGCTGTCTGCTTTGCAAGGAACTGGAATCATCAGTCTGATTCATCTCATGCCAGTTGCTGATGCTACAATCCCACAGAAAATGACTAAAATTTAACACATTTTTTACACAAAGATTTACCACTGAGCAACATTCATCATCTCCTAAATGCATATTTTTTAGTCCTTTACAGAAAACAGTCCTCAGTATCTCACAATAAAGGCCAGGAAGAGAGTATTCTTTGCAATGTCCAAGTTTGTAGGATTTTGGCTAGGGTAGAAGAAGAAGGCTTTACACTACGATAGAAAATGAGGTGTAGCATTTTCAGCTCATCACAAGTTAAATAGAAAAGGCTGTTTCCATTGGAAACTGTGACAAATGTTAACCTGAATTTCCTGTGTTACTTTTAAGTTGCTTATAATTGGCTTTATATGCATACATATCTGAGGTGTAGACTATATTAGGCACAAATTATAAACTTGATCCAAATAGTGTAGTTTGGGCATCTTTTTGTAAAACCAAATCACTATCAGAAACAGGATCTGAAACTAAAATACTTTTTATTTCATCTTTGATCTTTCATCAACTGATTCACTATAATAGAAAATATGAAACTAAAATCACTCATCTCAATGGAATTAAAACACTAGAAAGATGAGAGCTGGGTTAAGAAGGAGGGGTTTAAAAGTACATAGACTCACTTTAATGTAGGTCCAGCTTCCCTCTCTAAAATATTTTCTGTCTTACATATATGCTGCTCTCTTCCAATCCCACTGCTTTACATAGGCTGCAATATTCTTACCATAACATGACCTCTACTATCTTTCCACTTCTCTTACCTACGTATTTCATTCTTTGTGGCCCAATACAACACTTAAGTCTTTGACAATTCCAGTCAAGAGTGAATACTATCTTCTTTAAAACTTAAGAAACAGTCTTGTGTTACTTTGTGTAAAGTTACTTGACTTTCTACTACAGAAATGAAGGTACTAATACCAGCATGTCAGGACTGCTGTGAACATTAACTGAAATCACTCAAGGAAAGTTGCCCAGTATTGTAATAGGCAAATAGCAGCTGCTTAATAAAGGCTAGAGAACTTATTTTATAATCATTCTGATAAGCTCAGTGAATATACTTTTGCACTTACAAATATAATAAAAAACAAGAGACATTTCTTTTACTTCTTTTTAACTCTCATGTATTTTATTCATAGATAGATGCCTAGAAAATATCTCTACAAATTGAGATATGAAATAATTTTGCCTTTTTCATGTGGAGACATGATCTAGGTTTTTATCTTTTTTATGTTCCACTGCTAAATTTCAGATACTGGATTTCTCACAGTATCAGTTTTCTGGAACTTATATGTCGTTCAAAAAGACCAAAGATTGTCAATGTCTATCCATTGTCATTGCCAAGTGCAATAGGTAAAACTGACCCATGCCTGCAGGCCAGCCTTATATCCAGGCAGCTGCTTTTTTACATGTTCCAAATATATCACCAATACATCTTGGAAGCTACAGTGTTTATTCTGACATGTTTTCTTCGTTGCTCACATGTCCTTGCCACTCTTAATTTTTTTTTTAATGTTTTATTTATTTCTAGGAGAGAGAGAGAGACAGCATGAGCAGGGGAGGGTCAGAGAGGGGGGGGGAGTCACAGACTCTGAAACAGGCTCCAGGCTCTGAGTTGGCAGTCAGCACAGAGCCCGACGTGGAGCTCAAACCCACGAACCGTGAGATTATGACCTAAGCGAAAGTCGGACGCTTAACCGACTAAGCCACCCAGGCTCCCCAACTCTTAACATTCTTAGTTTTTGGAAGTCCTAAACTACTTAATTCCAAGACAGTCTGCAGCTTTAAGAGATTTTCCATTCCCTTGTAGTACCTTTATAAAAGAACTATACCACTATCCTATGCCATTCACTTGAAGACCTGTTACTTTTAGAATTCCCTTACCTTTATAGAAGCAATAGTGTATCTTCTAGTATTTTTCCATAACGATTTGAACAGAGTTGTGAATCAACATCAAATCTGGTAAGTTTTCACCTTTCAATGGAAATTTTTTGTAGAGAATATTAAACTCCAAATAATCACTCAAGCTTTTCTTTGGTCCCTTAATTACAAAGGCTTTATAAGGTTAATCAATCTCAAATGTCAATATAATTACTTCTCCTTGTTTATATATCATCTTCCTCAAAAAATAACCATGTTGATATTTATTTTCTATCTAATAATTGGATCAATATGCAGCAGGCAAAGTGTACACAGAGAGAAACAGGAGATTTATATGAAGAGGGTTAAAATTGATGAGCAGTAAAAAGGAGAGAATTCTAGAGCAGTGTCAGGGAGAAATTAGGGAACCTACTGCACCAGTAGAAGGTTGGCTTTGTAAAGGAACAGGGAAGGAGGAGAAGTCTAGAGTAGAGCTAGGGAAAAGGTGAGCAGGATAGGAGGTTTGAGTTCATGAGGGATTAACTAACCCTTGAACTAATTGCTAGCACTTATTAACTACACAAAAAACAAAAATAGTTATGCATGACCAGACTGGCTTACATCAACTGGCAATCTAATTAATCTATTCAACTGTTATGGTCAAAGCTGTATCACCACAATCAAGGGCAGTATTATGATACTTCACCAGACTCTTCAGGCAATCTTATCTTGTTGACTTTGCCCTGAGAATGTACATTCACTCCTCCAGGAAGGACACCTCTCCCTTCAGCCCACTTTAATCCATGCTTACAAAGTAGTCTTGGTTTCTCCCACAGACTTTAAATTTAAGCGTCTGAAAGATGAAAACACCTTATATTCCTTTTTTTTATGTGAACTCCACAGATTCTACACAGTAGGATAGTTGCTAATTATAAAATAACCTAAGATCATGTAATTCATATGACCCTCTTTTCTACATCTGGAAATGCAAAAGGCAGTTGCTACACATTACGTTGACTGTGGAATACAATACGCCAACTCCACTTATAAATAAGGCTAAGTCAGCCTCTTCCTTCACACAAATAAATTTGAATCAAGTTTAGATTTCCAAATAATGAGAGTTTACAACTCAATTTAGGATGAATTCAGCTTCATGTAATGAAGAGTATGTAGTTTTAAGTAAAACAAACCTGGATTGGAAGTTCAATGCCATCATTCACTAATTCACATGACTGAGCCTCAGGTACCTCACATATAAAATGGGAATGATACCAATATCATACGGTTATTACAAAAGTCAAATGTGGTAACAGATGTGTAGTATATATCAGGGTACTGGACATGATCAGTAGGATTACCACACACCAGCTCCTGTAATATACTTCCCTAGTGGAATTTTGTGTAGCTTTCTACTTTGTCAGCAGGAAACCAAAACCAAAACAAATAAACAAACAAAAAACCTATATATCCAGCTGAAAATTCAAATAATTTCTGCAACAAAGGTTGGAAAATTATGACGCAAAATTAATCTCACTTTTGCCAGTGGGGAATCCCATTTATAGCAAGCCTAATTTAAAACTGTGAGCCTCATGATATAAGACCTGATGAAAGTGGTAAAATGTTTCAGGTCTGTTTGGTCCATAAATGAGTACATTCCTTATATTGCAGAGGCTTTGGAGAAACTGTATGATACTGAATTTGATATTGATAACTGAGTTTTTTTGCCACTCTATCAAGGCCTGGCTATTGTGAACTCGACTTCTTATCGGAAGAGTTTCTTAAAGGTGCTTATCCCATGTCAGTCAGCATCATGAAGGTGCATCAGGCTTGTTGAGCAGAAGTAGACTGGCTAAAATTTGTGTGAATAACTTGGAATTCACCTACAACAAGTATGGCCAGAATAAAAAGTAATAGTGCTGTGTCTTAAAATTCAAAGTCTTAGAAATAATGATTAAGTCATCATCACAAAGCTCAATAATAAATGCAGCATGCTGCTAATGACACAATTCTTATTTCCCCAAGGTTAACAGAGAAAATTTCTTTTTTTTTTTTTTAAATGTTTTATTTATTTTTAGGAGAGAGAGAGAGAGACAGCGTGAGCAGGGGAGGGTCAGAGAGAGAGGGAGTCACAGACTGAAACAGGCTCCAGGCTCTGAACTGGCAGTCAGCACAGAGCCCGATGCGGGGCTCGAACCCACGAACCGTGAGATCATGACCCAAGCGAAAGTCGGACGCTTAACCGACTAAGCCACCCAGGCGCCCCTAACAGAGAAAATTTCTAAGCAAAAGAAGCACCATTAGTAATTTAATCAGAAGACCTTGGGTTGTCTTACAATTTTCTTAACTAAAAGTGAAACAAAGTTCTTAGGTGTCTCTGAAGTCTGAATTTCAGTTTCCTATAGATTATCAGAAGTTGGAGGAGGAAAAGATTGGACCAGATATTTCAGTTCCATGGATGAAGAATATATAGCCTTAGGCCTGGCTCTAGACTGGAGAACTATTACTAAGAGAAATGTCTGTATAAAGGTAGCAGGAAAGAAAGAAGACAGATAGATGTTCACACAGTGGAAATAGAAAGGAAATAAGACAAATCCATATATAATTATAATTCAGTACAGAATATGTCATGTCATAAGCATCATATCACATCATTTGTGATCATATCCAACACAAGTAATAGGAAAACTCCTCAGGGGAGATGCAATTTGAGATAATCCCTGAAACACGTACACAAGATGCTTCTTCACATTTTAACATGAATGCGGTGGTATATTAACAGGCCTTCACTCTCAGTTTGAATGAGTGACAAGCATATGACATGGATTCCATAACACACTAGAAATTTATCTACTAAAGATCTAACTTAACCCTGTTCACTGAACTTCATATAGGCCTTCAATGATCAAAAGGGAGGCACAAATAGCATTATTTATGCTGTCTATTTTTAAGAAATGGTAACAATGGGTGTTTTCTTGATAAAGAGTTATCTCTGGATGTTTGTTCATCTTAATGAACCCTCTGACAGACAAATCCCCTATAAATGTGTTTTTCCTTGTTTGACAACTATAAATTCAGCACCAGCATTGAAAATATGGTGGTGATGGAGGGAAGTTCTCAAATACTTGTATTCTGCTGGTTCTAAATGCACATGCAAGACATGCAGCTATTTCACCTTTTAAATTCCAACTCTAAGGTCTCAAAAAAATATATATAAAAGAAGGAGAACAGTACAAAGGAAGAGAAGAAGGGAGGAATGGAGGGAGAAATGAAGGAAGGTAGGAAAAGTAAAGAAAAAGTGGATAATTGGAGGTTTCTTCACATAAAAGTCCAGAGCTCAGAGGCAAAATACTTGAAGACAATGTACAATAAGGGTTTTTCCCCCAAGTCTTATAAAAGATGTTTTATGAAATTAAGCTGGAAATATTATAAGTGGGAAATGACCACAGAATAAATAGGAACCTTTTAGAAAGAGAGCAAACATGTGTTATTTATTTTCCTAGTAAACAGAAGTGGCAGATTCAATCAACAAGAAACATTGGATAGTTATGACCATTTTAATCATGTAAAAAATTCATAAGATTTGTTTATGGTGCATTAAACAGCATCTTCAGGTTACTATTAAGTAAAGTGAATAAATTCTATTTACCAATAGACTAGAGATAAGAAGGGGCTGGTTCTCTTATGTGGCTAGTAATGAAAAGGGACATAGAACATTTCAGCATCTCTGCTGTTACCTCCTTTTACTCTTTATAAACATATGGAAATAGTTATACCCAATTGCATAAAAAATATTTAAAACTATAAAACGGTTCCAAAGCATGTACTGTGCCATATTTCATGTGGAGAGAGGCTGCCTTTAGTTCCGTTTTGAAAGGCCTAAAAAGTGCAAAGCAATAGTACTTTAAGTATTTATATCTACTTAGATTCTCTAATGTTTAAAGTCATGTTGAAAATGTTAATTTTAGATGTTAATTATAGAGCTGGAATAAAGCATTGGTTATAAAATAGCTAGCTGAGGTTAAATCCCTCCATAATGATCAGTTTTTTGGTACTCCCTGTTATTTAAAATACTACCAAAGAAATACATTACAAAAAATACACTAGCATGTGGCATATCTCTTCACTTGGAATTTTTATGAATGATAAAATGGAGAAATACAAGGAAATCAAATATTAATCTGGTCCCAACTATACTTTATTCCCTAGCATGGGACATGTACATCTTATATTTTGTTTTTATAATCAAAGATTAAAGATAACATCCTAATACAAAGCAAAGATAACCAAGTGTTTACAGAATGATTTAGCCTCAACTCTTAATTTTACTTCGTTTTTGCCTTGAAAACTATTATAGGTTTTTAAGATAGAGATGTACTTTTTTTTTTAACATGTCAAGAACTATAAAGATTTGGTAAAATGTTGAGGAATTCTTTGTGGAGTTAAGTATTTTCTGTAAGCATGAACCAGTTTTCTTCAAGAAGTCAACGTAATTCCACAATACAGAATTCCACAATATGATGAGGTCTCCTTGGCAAAGCAGATTGACCAGGAGTCAATCTCCTATTTAATAATTCTGTACCCACTTCCCTCCCCAGGTATATATGATATGGTTGGCAAAGGAGGGGTCAGATTTCCTTTCGATATGTCATATCATAAATTCATAGGCATTTTATTTTTCTTATAAAAAGATGTGAACAGACTAATCTGGGAATAGTGAGAAATTGGTGCAATGTTATTGATGCTCCTCTTTCTCTATTCACCAGCCCCATTGTTTTTCTTTCAGCTTTTTCCTTCCTTTCCATCCCAAGTCTCCCATAGCCCACGTACTTTTTAAACATCAATAATACTCACCTTTGTTTGGACTTTTAATCTACTTTTCCATTATTGAAAATACACCTGATCTTCATTCCAAGCCATCAGAAAACTTTCATTCATTTTCCAACAACTGATAGTTTCATAAGTAAAATTATTTTTATTTCTTCACAAATGAAAAAGATTTAATGTGGCAATCTTATATAGATATGTTTTTGTTTTGTAGGCACTTAAATCTCAGTGCCAATCTGAACGTCACCTGCCATTCCACCAACACAAAGCCCCATTCCACCACTAACAGTACAGAGAATGCCATCAATTATAAAACATACATTTATTTTATAAGCACTGAGGAAGGAAAAATGCTTCTATTTAAACCATGACATGATGCCTTCATGATAATCCTATGCAACATGTGAATTGATAACATCAGCCCTTCATTGCTTTGAAATGATTTCATCTATTCCAAAGAACTTGGCAATCTATCCTACCTTCAGTTACAGTGCTTAGAGTGTGAGAATAATCTCTTTGCAAGTATTTCAGGAACAAAACATAACACATCTTTATCTACTTGTAGATATCTTTCTTTTTATGTCCATAAAATCCTTGGTTGTTAATTTGCAAGGAAATATAAAATTCTGATCATTTCTACAATGACACTTTATTAATATCAAACTTATTTTCTACTCAGCAATGTAGAGAGATGGAAAGAGTGTTATTTACACTCATATAAGAGATTAAAAAAAAAGTTGAGTTTTCTTGAAATCACTGAAAGCTAAGATTGAAGTGCAACCAATTAACCCAAAATCTAAGAAAAGGCAGGTGCCTACAGGGAGTGTTAAGACATAAGCAATGGCCGTCCAAGGACAGATGTAATCAAACACTAGCAAAAAGAGGTTGTTTGGAAAACTGGTGAAGGCTAAACATAATATGGAGAAAATATGAAGTCTCTGGGAGATTAGAAAATCGAGAGATTCCACATTCTCAGTTTTTTTTTTTCCACGAACCAAGGACAATCACAAGACTGAAGAAAGTTTTAAGAAAATGTTAACTATGGTGCAAATCAGCCACTTCAAGAGCTGACACAGGACCCAACCTGTATCCTTCTATTATGAACCAAAACCTTTTTGTAAGTATCCCTCCCCAATATGGAGAAATGCTTCTCCTTTAAACTATGGAGGCAAGGGGTAAAACCAAACTAAACAAAACAAAAACACTGTCACCCTGAGGACACTGGTGAAAACCAATTGCCTCTGGGGAAGAGAGTGACAACAAAAGAAATCCCCTGATTGGGGAAGATTGCAGGTAGGGCCCAGGACTATAGTCTGGGGAGAGGCATCACTGAGGAGTCCATATTCCAAGATCCAGGGACATGACACCATGCTGGTTTAAGTTTAACACTTAATGTTAACAAGAGAGAATACCAACTACCACTCCTTACTATTAAGCTAACCAACACCAAGTAATGTCGAAATATGGCCAAGAGAGGGATAAGGAGGAAGAAGAGCAAGGAAAGAAACACTCTGAGGCACAACACAAAGAAAAATCTAAAGTTCACACAGGGGCGTTTGCTGAGGAAAAAACCTTCTAGCAAACCAACTAACACAAGGAATCATTCAAAAAATTTGAAGCCGGTTGTGCCCTAAGAGTAACCACCACAACAACAAACGTGAAACTAGGCTCAACTCCTAACTACATCAATTCAAATCCCACATTATAGGTTTAGCAGAAGGAAAGACATGCTAATTTTTAGGCATAACAACTACACAAGATGCCCAACTTTCAATAACAGAAATTAAAAGGCACATAAAAGGGCAAAAAAACAAAACACCCTCCTGAGAGAAAAAAATAATCATTAAAGCCAGACTCGGATATGACACAGATGGTGAAATTTTCAGAGAGAAGATTTAAAATAACTGTGTTGAATATTCCAAAGCCTCTAATGGAAGAGGTAGACAGCATGCAAGATCAGTTGGGTAATTTCAGTGGAGAGACAGAAACTCCGAAAGAATCAACTACAAATGCTGAAATTAAAAATACAATAAAATGAAAAATGTCTTTGACAAGGTTCATCATTAGACCTGACACAGCTAAGGAAGGAATCAGTGAACATCAAGATAAACTGAAGATAGGTCAATAGAAATTACCCAAACCAAACCAAAAGAGTGGAAAAGTGAAAAACGAAAACAAAAATGAAACAAAACCAAAAACAAACAACACCTATAGCATCCAAAAGCCATAGAACGATATCAGTATGTCAATTTATCTAACATACAAATAATTGGAATCCCAGAAAGAGTTGGGGTGAGAGGAGAGAGAAAGAAAACAAAAGACAAAAGGGACATTTGAGTAAATAATGGCCAAAGATTTTCCAATGTTAATGACAGACAGTAAACCACAGATTGAAGAGTCTCAGAGAACACTAATAAGCTAAACATAAACAAACTAACAAAAAGTACATAGGTATATTATATTCAAAATGTTGAAAACAAAGACCAAGAGAAAATTTTGAAGGAAGTCAGAGTAAAAAAGACTTACTACCTACAGAAGAACAAAGGTAAGCACTGTAGATTTTTCATAGAAATCATACAAAGTAGAAGACAATGAGTGGCATTTTTAAAATGTTTTAAAAAAGCCTTTTATCCAAGAATTCTCTACCAAACAAAAATATGTTTCCAAAGAGAAGTAAAGATTATCTCAGGTAGGTAAGTACTGAGGAAATTCAGAACCAAAACTACTACCTTGTAAGTACTGAAGTACTACTCTATAAGAAATATTCTTTCCATAGAGAAAGAATATGGTACCATTGCAACTTATTTCATGTTTATAGCAAATGCATAACTAAAATATATGATAAAAATAGCACAAATAACAGGAGGGAGAAATTGAAAACATACTATTATAAAGTTCTTACACTATAAAAGAAATAGTGTAAGTAATATTACTTGAAGATAGATTCTGATCAATTAAATGTGTATATTGTAGACTCTAAAATATTAGTAGTTGCCCTAAAGAAATAGAATAAGTCAAGAGATCAAATTAAGTCGTAAAAATGCTCAATGAAACCAGAAAAGGTAGGAAAAGAGAAGCAAAGAACAAATGGGAAAAAATAGAAGATAGCTAGTAAGATTACTGGTTTAATTCAATTATATCAATAATCACAATGTATGTGAATAGTCTAGAAATTTAAATACAGAGATTATTTTCAAATTAAAAAAGTGCAAAATCCAATTATATACTGTCAATAAGAAACCCATTTTACTGTAGACACACAGATAGTTTAAATGTAAAAGAATACATACACATATATATAATATAAATACTCTTCCAAAGAAAGCTAGAATACCTATATTAATATCAAATAAATTGAACTTTAGAACAAGAAATATTATTGGGATATAGAGGGACACATTATATAATGACAAAATGGTCAGTTCTCTAAGATATAATAATCCTAAATAAGTACCTAACAGTAGAGCTTCAAAATATATGAAGTATACATTGATTGAACTGAAAAAAGAAGTAGAAAAATCCACAATTAGAGTGGAACACTTCAACAATCCTCTCTCAGTAATTGCATATGTAAAGAGAATCATAAGCACGCAGAGGATTTGAACACTATTAACCACTATATTTGACTGACAGTTACACAACACTCTACACAACAATATCAAAGTATACATTCAGGCACCCAATAAACAATCATTAAGATAAACCATAGCATGGGTCATAAAACAAACTTGAATAAATTTAAAATAGAGATGGTGCAAAATATGTTCTTGGGCAAAAATGGAATTAAACTAGAAATCATTAAGAGAAAAAAATGTTGGAAAACTCCCATATGTGTGGGGATTAAATTATACACTTTTATTTATTTAAATTTTTAATGTGTATTTATTTTTGAGAAAGAGAGAGAGAGCATGTGAACACAGGTGAGGGGCAGAGAGAGAGGGAGACACAGGAAGCGAAGCAGACTCCAGGCTCTGACCTGCCAGGAGCAGAGCCCGAAGCAGGGCTGGAACCCATGAATTGTGAGATCATGACCTGAGCCGAAGTCTGGCAATTGACTGACTGAGCCACCCAGGGTCCCATAAACTATACACTTTTAAATAACCATGATTCAGATATGAAATTTCAAAGAAAAACTTAAAATATTTTGAACTGAAGAAAAATACAAATCCTTGTAGGTATATTAAAGCATTTTGGAGAGCAATTTGTAGGAGAAAGTGCTTATATTAGAAGAAAAGAAAGGTTTCAAATCAGTATCTATTTTAATACACTAGAAAAAGAAGAACAGACTAAAATCAAGAAGTAAATAAATGTAAAATCTATCAATGAAAGTGAAAATAGAAAAATGGACAAAAAAAATCAATAAAATCAAATGCTGGTTCTTTGAAAAAAATGAATACCAATTTATTCTAGCTTCTGTGCCTTGCTAATATACAATGTTTCCATTTCAACACTAAATCATTGGGTAATCTCTTAGAAGACATTTTAAATGGTGATTAAATACAATATGCAAGGTTTCAAAAATGTACATAATCTCAATTGAAACAGAAATCAAAATAGATCCACAGATATTTCAAATAAAGGAAGTTGGTATCAGAAGGGAGGAACTTCCAAATAACTGTGGTTAACATACTTAAAATATTAGAAGTGCCTGGGTGGCTCAGTCAGTTAAGCAACCAACTTTGGCTCAGGTCATGATCTCATGGTTCATGGGTTTGAACCTCCAATGGGGCTCTCTGCTATCAGCACAGAACCCACTTGGTCTCCCTCTCTTTGCCTCTCTGCTTTCTCTCTTTTAAAAATAAACAAGAAATTAAAATCATGTACAAAATAGGTGAAAACACAAAGAATTTTAACACTGAATTTCAAAATAATAAAATGGAAATTCTAGAACTGAATGATACAATATCTGAAAATCAACTCACTAGATGAGTTTAACATCAGACTGGATACAACAAAAGACGAAATGAGTAAACTTAAAGACAGATGAATAGAAAACATCCAAAATGAAGACCCAGGGGAAACAATAATTTTTTTAAAGAACATAACATAAGCAACATGAGGGACATAAACTCCAACCTCCATTCATCCCACCCCAGGAGGAGAAGAGAGAGAAACTAAGTAACAAGTAATATTCAAAGAAATAATGGCAAAGATGTGGACCAAAGATGTATAGTATACATTAGTAAACTGCTTTGGACAACAGTTGGGCTGGAGTTACTAAAACTCAACAAATTTGTACTCTATGACCCAACAATTCCATCTCTGGGTATACACCACAAAGTGAGTACTTATGTTCACCAAAAGACTTGTGCAAGATTTTTCATAACAGCTTTATTAAAATTAGCCACAAACTGAATGCCCATCAATAAGAAACTGAGTAAGCAAATTTTGATATGCATACAATGGAATATATAGCACACTAATAAGAAAGGATAACTACACATGAAAACATCAATGATCCTCAAACTTATTAGGTTCAGCAGGGGTGCCTGGGTAGCTCAGTCAGTTAAGCACATAAGTTTGTCTCAGGTCATGATCTCACGGTTCATGATTTAGAGCCCTACATCAGTCTCTGTGCTGACAATGCAGAGCCTAGAGACTGCTTCAGATTCTGTGTCTTCCTTTCTCTCTGCCTTTCTCCTGTTCATGTTCTCTCTCTCTCTCAAAAATAAACAAACATTAAAATTTTTTTAAAAATATTATGTTCAGCAAAAGAAGCCAGACACATACAAAATTATATACTGTAGAATTCTATTAATATAAATTTCAATAGTAGTTACCTTTGCAGATACTGACTGGAAAAGGACAGCAGGCAGCTTCTGAGTGCTGGAAATATTCTGTATGTTCATTCAGATGACTACATAGGAGATACACACACACACACACACATACACTTTCTCAACCTTTAAAGATTCATACATGGCTACAAACTAAATGTTTGTATCCCTCCCCACACACAATTCATGTGTTGAGACCTTACCCCAATGTAATGGTATCTGGAGGTGGAGCCTTGGAAAGTAATTAGGCTATGAAGGTAGAGCCCTCATGACTGGAATTTGTGCCCTTAATAAAGAGATCCACTCATGTAAGTGTCCTTATAGAAGAGAGTTCTCACACCCCTTCTACCACATGAGGACATAAGAAAATGGCCATCTATGAACCAGAAAGTGAACTTTCATGAGACATTCATATGCCAGCACCCTGATCTTAAACTTCTCAGACTGCAGAATGGTGAAAAATAAATTTGTTGTTTATAAGCCACCTAGTTTATGGTATTCTGTTATAGCAGCTTGAACTAAGACACACACTCTATGTAAGTCGTTTTTCAATTTAAAAAGTTGAACAATTATATATAGACATGTGTATGTATATATATGTACATATGTATATATGTGTGTGTATATATACACATATATAATATAGAAGTATACATATTTATAGTTAGGATCCTTATTTTGCTTCCAGTTTCAGTCAAGAGACAGAAACCATACTGGTTTTTGCATGTAGAAAATTTAACATAAAGATAGATAACTAGTAGGTATAAATTCTTAACTAGGTAACTAAAAAAGTAAAAATAGGTCTCTAAAGCATCTCAAAAATAGCAACTGAAGGAAACAGCAAGGGATACAAAAGAAAAGGATGAGACTATTATAAGAGAATCTTAGAGGAAGGGTACGGTGAGACTGAATGAAAGCCGGACTTCTGTGAGAGGTCTTGCTCATCTGGGGCTGGTATCTGCATTAGGGAATAAAGAAGTTGGTCCTTTAAATGTTGGGAAAACTGCAAACTGGATTTAGGAGTTACTCAAGTGACTGTCACAGCAACCAGAAACTAATAGGAAGCCCACAGGAAGTTCACAAGGAATAAAGAGGAAAAAGTCCTGACTAGTTAGTTCCCTCTAGCGCCCTCTATTGGCCGAATCATCCAGGGGGCCTCTGGCGAGGCTGACCGGTGACCTGCCAAGTCTGGCCGCCAGCACGGTCAGGCTGGGTACAGAATGCTGGCTGTGGAGCAGGGTCGATAACTTAGTAAATACGCATTACTTTAGTTTTAATTTCTGTTGAGCGAGATGCATGTTTTGCTTAAGGATTAGATTTTCCATTTTTATACTCTTTTGGAAAAATAGTAAAACCATTAAGAACTGTGGTGGGGGTGAGGCCAATGTTCTAGTGGCTATAAGCATAAGACATCTGGACTTTATCTCATCGATCAGCAAGATCAACCATTTATAAAGAACAAAATATGAGAGGTTTTGTTTTTGTTTTTAAAGGTAGGATTTTTCTTCTCTGATTCCTTGTTGGTCTGTGTCCTGGTGTCCACAGTCTTTGTCTTCTCACTATACCTTAGGTACTAATGGAAATGTGTTTTTATTGGTTAATCCTTAGCATCTATCACAGTATCTAGTAGGTCCTCAGGAAACATTATCAATGCAGATTATAGTCTTTTTCTTTGTATATAACAGCAGAGCATTACTTAAAAGGTTCTTACTGCTATTCTTTCTTACCAGTTAAAACTATTAATGTTAAGAAAATCTTTGGTTCAAGGCTTTGACATGAGATCAGTTTATGTTTTCCTACTTTGCTACTATAGGCTTAGAGGTTATGAATTTTCAAAGTGTAGAGTTCTTCAGAGGTCATCATGCTTAACCACACCCTCATTTAATGATAAATAAGTTGAATTCTAGGAAGGTTCCATGACTTGCCTATCATCACATAATTTGAATTTGGGTGTGTTGTTCCCTAATCCCCACCTATTCCTCCATTGTTTAACAACTTTGCAACTGATACAGGCCTTTTAATATATCCAGAAACAAGCAATTGACAATGGCTAAAAATTTTTTTTTAAATCTATTTGAAATACTAGATTGATTGCATCCTAAAACTTGCCACATAGTAATAATTTTATGTTATTTTATACTTCACCTGTTATAGAATAGCTGATTGTGTCTCAAAAACTGATCTAAGGATATTACCTATATCTCAAATAATTTTAATGACCATCAACCATAAGTAGATATTTCAGTTTTAGTTGAGGAAAACATATATTAGAGAGATTAAGTGATTTGACCAATGTCACACAGCTATTAAACTGTTGGAACCAAAATTCTAGCCCACACATTTTGCCTCTGGAGCCCGTTTTACAAGGGCAAAATAATGACTCCGAAAGCTATCTTATTTTCCCCACTTCTTTTTTATTCCTTCAGAAAACAAATTTAATTTCCAGTTCAACTTTTTATCTGTGTATCTCCTCTCTACTTGAAATTACTAAAAACTTCACATTAATCTAAAGCATGTACTTTTTAATGAATTTGAGATTTAACATAGGCTTCTAGAAACAACTTAATCAATTGCCTATTGCCACAATAACACTATGTAACAAATAATCCTTAGAGTTGGTGGATTATAACAACCATTAATTATTTCTTATGAAATTACCACTCTGTAGAGCAGTTCAGCTGATCAGGGCTAAGTTCAACCAACCCAGACTGGGCTCACTCCTGTGCCCAGTCAGCTGCTGGATGGACCTGGAGGCCTCAGCTAGAATACCTACCATCTTTTCCATTCTCTCTGAATCCCTCCAGCTGGCTAGTCTGGGTGTATTCTTCTGACAAGGACTCTTTGCCAGAGTCCAAGTCACTAAATGGAAATGCATAAGAACTTTCCAGGCCTCTTCTTTGTCAAACTTTCTCTAACTGACCGAAGAAAGTTACATGGCCAAGTCTAAGATCAGTGTGGGAGGGTGGTACCAGAGACCATGGCTACTGGTAGATATAAAAAGTTGGGGTGATCAAGTCAATCTACTAAACATACTTTTCTCATTTTTCCTGGACTCCATCCTCATGGTTATCGAAAGAAATCCTTTATTTGTGTAACATGCAAGATGCTTATATCTCAAAGCAGTCTTCTTTTCCCTTGAGGAATCTTGTAACTGAAGTGGTATATCCCTAAGAGAATTATCAAATGTCGCCTCAGTAATGAAGATTAATGCCTTATAAGGCTTGCTATACTACATAACCATCTAAAATTTCTTCTGCATATAGTTAATATTTAACTCAGCTTTATTTTATGATAAAGTAAATGAGCTAAGATAAATGAAAGGCAATGTCTGCAAATATTAATGTTAATTTGAATCATTGTGAATTAACACCTTCTGCAGAACAGTCTGCACATGGTGAGTTCATTTGGTTGGTGAATGGAGCTAATACAGATAGAATCATGTATTTAATTTCCATTTTTTCTGCCCTATGGCCAAAGAGACATTCCCTTATTCTAACTTCTTATTGTATTAATTACCAGGAGAATGGACAAACAAGTCACAATTAATTGATTAGCAGATTATCTCACTCATGCAGGAAATATTTAATGAGCACTTGTTATGTCCTTAGTTGTAGGCATACAGAGAAGAATGAGTCTTGGTCCCCATCCAATTCCCCCTTCAGGAAGAGAAGGAGGTGCTCAATGGGAACTACAGAGACCTTCTCTGGTCAGGTAGACATTAGATTAGTGAGCTTAAGCTGAATCTCATATAGCAACAATTCAAGCAGAGTCAACTGAGAGAGTCCAAGCAGTTTCCCAGATTAGGTCAATGTCAAGGGATCTTGCTTTATATTAGCAGTCTTGTATAGGGGATGCAGGCCAGTGGAAAAGAACAAAATTAGATTAGCATGATTGTGTTTTTTTAGAAAAGTGAATGATAAAGAAATACCTTAAGTTTTGTAATAAAATCAGTTGATACTCTAAAGAGGAGGATGAGGAGAAAGAGGAAGACGATGTTGTTCTGTGTCAACTGATGGAAAGCAGGATCCTAGGAGGTATTAAATCTGGGTGTATCTGAGGAGCTAAGGCACTGACCTACGTCACTAGGAATTTAAACTTGGAGAAATTCACTTAGCCTCCATCTTCAAATGCAAGAATAAGGTAAGAAAATACCCGTTAAAAACAAACAACAAAACGAATGGCAGTAATAGAAAGGGCTTCCAGTTTTAAGGAGATGATATACTCACCTGAGAGGACCTAAGTGGAGAAAAAGACTCTTGGAATGTATGGTTTTGAAACAAAGAACTAGGAAGTCACTCTAGAAAGTCTGCATAAGAGGAATTTAGCAACAAAGGAAATATGCTATTTTTGGAGCGCAATCAAGAGACTCATAACTGGAAAGTTGTTTGTCCCAGAAGATACTCATGCAGGAACCTAGTAGCCTTTTTTGCTTATCCCTCTGTTTGTATGCGAGCGTGTTGCAGTGGTCATCGGACATCTGAAGTAATGGTGCAATGAGGAAACTGGTCCCCCTATACCTGTCGAATATGAACAAATGTCAAACATGTCTGGGAAAAGTCACTTTGAAAAAAAAATTGCTCCGATGGATAGGTCAAAAACCACTGTAGTCTTTGCATAAATACCTTTGGTCAAGTTATAATTTTTGAAATAGGGACTTGTTATGAAAATGCTGATATCGTTTTAACCATAAAAACACTGATTATTCAAAGTACCCATACTATTATCGATTTCTGTAACTATACTTGGAACTTCCATTTGGTGTTGAGATTAGTTATATATTTCATCAAAGTGACACATCTGTATTTTGTTAGTGTGAATATTATGTGACACTCGATCACAGTAACAACAAGCTAAACGTAAGTCAGTTTATCAGAGAAAAAGAAATCTGGAGATTTGAAACACCTCAATATCTTAACTTCTTTTAAGCTTACATATTTATTTTGAGCCAAAGAGACAGTGCATGTGTGCAAGTGGGGAAGGGGCAGAGAGAGAGAGAGAGAGAGAGAGAGAGAGAGAGAGAATCCTAAGCAGGCTCTGCACTACCAGCATGAAGCTGGACACAGGGCTCGAATTCACGAACCATGAGATCATGACCTGAGCCAAAACCAAGAGTCAGATACCCAACCAACTGAACCACCCAGGTGCCCCTCAATCTCTTACCTTTTTGAATCAGAAAACATGGATGTGACAACTGAAAGAACATCCAAGATCACAGAAGAGGGCAAAGCTTTATTTTAAATGGCTTCAATTACTCTATAAGTATATAATTTTCCTAGATATTTTGAAACTTACATTTTGGTTTATAGCATTAATTATGTTGCACTTGTGAGCTGGACTAAATATATGACTACTATTTCTAAGTGAAGAAAATATTTTCAAAAAATTTTAACTTCTCATTTATCTTCTTTATTTTGCTGGTTGCCCTTTGTATCAAATACACTTTTCAAATTAGAAGAAATTTTATTCTACATTAAGTTATAGTTTCTTTTTGTACCCATAATCAACTATGATCTCAGAAAACAAGTGTGAGATGTAAATGAGTCAAAGGCAGAGAGGGAAAAATTATTTGGGGCTTTTCATTCTCAACTGCAAAGCCTGTTCACACCTTGTACTCTCTCACCTAGGATCATGCCACCCTCAAGCTTTGGACAATGTCCTTCCCATTCTGGAAATGGTACCTTCTGGGCTCTGAGCTTCAGGAAATGGCACCTTCCCCTGCCCTGAGCCTTGACATTTTCTGTGCCTTCTGTGCCACACTATGTTACAGGAAAATCTAAGAGGTGGAGGAGCCCCATGTGACAAGGTATGACACATATGCACACTTCTTTTTTGTGTCATTCTAGGTACAAAGAATCTGGTGTCCTGTTTCTTCCACAGGCCTCACCTGGGCAGGTAGAAATGAACTCCAGCTGATGCTGTCTATATTCAACTTTTACTCTGGCTCAGTAGTGCCTAAAAGTTTTCAAAACTAAAATTGAAAATTACCCCCTCTTCTCTCTCTGCATGTAGGGGCAATAAAGTGTCTTTTTAGACAGGGTTAAGAAGTAGAAAGAAATACCATCAGCGAGTACCTCAAAAATATTTTCTTGGGATCATGAGTATTCGGATTCATGGCTACTCTCCTTTACAGAATCACAATGCTACAGTTACATACAACCGCTCTGTTAATGTTTGCTCAATCCTTACTTTGAAACTCTGCACTCAACTTCTTGATTCTACTATTGAACATGTGCCAAAGTAAGTTCACAGTAAGCCCTAAGGGTAAGGCTTCTCCTGGTGTCACTTGGTAGGAAGAACACTGTCTCTCAGGCCAGAGAACAAGCCTGGGAGATAGAGCTTGAATCCAAAGGGCAGAACTGGGTAAGGATGATATTGAGTGAATGGGATTCTCCATTAGGCTGTATTCCATTCCTAAAATCTCATGTGGAAAAGAAGTGGAGCCAGTTACCTGTGAAAGGCTAAGGAAACTATATTTTATAAGCAATTTATATGTTCTATCTACCGTGCCTATGTACTTTTTGTATCTCTAAATATTTAAGTAAAATCACCTAGAAGTCATGAGGTGGCTCAGCTCCAAATGAAAGGATTTTGAATCTGTTTGGACTATAACCTACTCAGAAAGAGCAGCCTCTCTTGACACCAGGGCAGAGAGGACTAGGTAAGAACCCCAAAGGTCTTAGAGGACTCAGGTTTGCCATTTCCTCAAATGGAGATTCTCACTCCAAAGGTAGATCTAAGAGCAGCACTTTACAAAGCCAGGCCTCCTTTTCCCAAATATAAATGCTGAGCATACACACATACATCCACATATACTGCATCTCTCAAAACCACAATTCTGTCACCTTTCCAGGGTGGCCTATCACATACCCCGCCAAGGACACATCAGTCTATCACCAACATCCAAAATGATAGTTAAACTTGTTAAACTTGACCTTTTTTGCTTATCTTTTCCATTTTCCAAATATAAAATTATATCTTAACACAGAATATGCCTTTTAACAAAGGCAAGCAGTATTCCCTATACCACTGATTAAAAGTTGCTGCTACAGGGGATTTGAGTTTTACCTTTATACGAAGGGTGACTTTAATATGTAACAGGTCTGTTGTAGGTCAGGCACCAAGGATATAATGTGAAATAAAACTTTGTTCCTACATTCAAGGAGCTCTGAGTCTAGTGGTGGAGACAGAAATGTAAACAATTCATTAGAACACAATTTCCTAATAGTTCCTAAGGAGGACCAAAGAGGGAGCGACTAATTTGGACTAAAGAGCTAGGGAGGGCACCTGAAGAGAAAACATTTGAGCTGAGCATGTGTTCAATTTAATTAAAATGATTTTTCTGATTATAAAAACTTTAGCAGAAAATACAAAAAAAATTGCCACCCAGAAATCTCCATTGAAATATTTTGTTCTGTTTTAGAATAATCTATTTTTGAAAAATATATTTGACATATACATTTTATAATTTACCTTTCTCTTGAGACTCTGCTTTTCAAAACATTTATATTATTCAATATTATTCTACAGGAAGATTGGCAACCTAAGTAACTTCCCGCAATAATAAGTAAATATATGGAGCATTTACCATGTGCCTGGAAATTTTCTAGTAAATAATTTATTTATAAAATAAACAAAAGTAAAAACAAAAACAGAATGCTATGAAGATGATTAATTAATCCTCATTTTAATATCCTAATTTTACAGTAACACAGAAAGCAATTATGTAAATTAGCCAAGGCTAGTAAACTCATAGCTAAGAATAGTAATACCTAGTAAGAAATAAAGGTAGAACTCAACCCAGAAGTCTATTTCCAAAGGCTGTTCATTTTACTGTTAAACCTCATTGCTTCTCCAGCCCTACTCTCAACACACAAACATTAAAAAACATTAAAATACTATAGGAACTCCCTTATATGTGGAATCCAAAAAAAAAAAAAAAAAAAAGGCNGATGTATGTACTTCCAGCATGGTGACTGGAGTTAATAATACTATAATAATACTATATTGTATATTTGAAAGTTGCTAAGAGAGTAGATCTTAAAAGTTCTCAACCCAAGAAAAAAAAAATTTAAGTATGTGAGATGATGGATGTTAACAAAATTTATTGGGGCAACCATTTCACAATATATACAAATATCATATCATTATGTTGTACACTTTAAACTAATACAGTGTTGTATATATAATATATCTTGATAAAGTGGGAAGTAAAAGCAAACCCAATTATACACTGCCTACAAGAAATACACTTTTTTTGAAAGAGTGAGCATGCACACATTGGGGAAAAAGAGAGGGAGGGAGAGGGAGAGGGAGAGAAAATCTTAAGCAGGCTCCACACTCAACACAGAGGTCCATTTCATGAACCATGAGATCATGACCTGAGCCAAAAATCAAGAGTCAGACACTTAAATGACTGTACCACTCAGGTGCCCCAATAAATACACTTTATATATAAAAATACAGGAGTTAAAAGTAAAAACACAAGTGAAAATATATATGAACACTAATCAAAGACTGAAATGTGTAACCTAATCAGACAACTATGTTTCTGAGTAAAGAATATTACTGGGGATAAATAAGCTCAATTCATAAAGAGTTTATTTAATCAAAATAACATAACAATCATGCAACTAATATAAGAACTTCCAAATGTTTGAAGCAAACACTGAAAGAACTGAAAAAAGAATAGACAAGTCCAGTTATAGTCATAGATTTTAACACTCCTTTCTTGATAATTGAAAGAACATGTAGACAGAAAATCATTATTTAGATACAAAAGTTGAAACAATACAAGTGTCAGCTTGACCCTGACTTAGACACATTTCTTCAACTGTGTGTGAAACATTTGTCAAGGTAGATCATATTACAAGTATAAAAAACCTTCGGTAAATTTGAATTTTTCCAAGTTATACTAAATATGTCCTTTTACTACAATGGGATTTTTAAAAATAAGTAACAAAAGGATATCTAGAAAATCCTCAACTATTTGGAAACTAAGTAACATATTTCTATATAATTCATAGGTCAATAATAAGTGAAAATCATAAAATATTTTGAACTAAATGAAAATATAACATATCAAAATTAGCAGTCTCATTTTCTTCCAGGCTGGTAGCAATCCTGCTACTACAACTTTATTTCTTTTTCAGTGTTCTTTTTTTTTTTTTTTTTGAGAGAGAGAGAAAACAGGGGAGGGGCAGAGAGAGAGGAACAGAGAGGATGTGACGTGTCAGCCCAGAGCCCAGTGTGAGGCTCAAACTCAGGAACCACGAGATCATAACCTGAGCTGAAGTCAGAGGCTTAACTGACTGAGCCACCCAGGTGCCCTGCTACTACAACTTTCTTAAAAACCTTTGTGAGTTTTTTTATGTATTTGATTACTGTAAACTCTATGTACCAAAAGCCACACCTGCAATTTTTGTAAAGTTATATGGTCTATCTATGGGCACTTGGGATGAGTTGGACATGTGTAAGATCATTCCCTTGAGTTTTCTAAGACCCTTTTTACTCTAGGAGAGATCTACTAGAAATCACCCTAATCCTTTTGAATATCTTAAGGGGTGTTTCAGCCACACCCTTGGTTTGGTTATGCCTTACTGCTGTGTCTTTTGGCATGCTGGATTTAGTCTTTAATCTGAGATTGTTTTATAATGATCAATTGTGTTATAATTGATTTGGCACGAAATGGTTTTATGTTTTAAACTAGTAATTTCCGGGTAATTTATATTCCCTCTAAATTCTGCATGTAAATTGACCAGTCCTTTTACAAGTGCTCACTCCTTTCTTGTATTTTATCAAATTCAGCTGGCAGCAGCCAGTTCATATGTTGAACATTCCCTCTAAAATCTCCTCACCCCAATTTGCAGGCTTGTTTGATACATTGTCTTCAAACCACAGGCAGTAGTTTTACCAAATTTCCTCACCACTACAAACATGGGTTGCTATTTTTCAAACCTGTGTGAAAGTTTCCCCATAATCCCATTACCCTGACCAAAAACCAATGCCATATATTTCAACATTTTCATAGCAGCACCCTATTTCTTGGTATCAGTTTCTGTATTGGCCACCTCTTTCTGCATGAAAGATACCACAACAATTTAGTGGCATTTAGCAGTATAAGTTTTTTCTTGACCTTGTCTCTGTTGGTGACTGGGAAGTAGGCTTCAAGAAGTAGGCCTATGGGAATACTCTGGTTTCTCATCAGATCATATAAATCTTTAGCCTTTTACTAACAAAGTAGGCCTATGGGTTGGCTTGAATGGCTCTGCCCCACAGGCCTTATTCTGGAAGCCTGATTGAGAAGGCAATTCAGAGAATGTTATTCTATGGGTGTGTCAGAAGAACAAGAAAGCAAGCCCAACTGTTCAAGCCTCTCATCTTATATCCCTAACATGTCAGTGGCCAAAGCAAGTCACATGGCAAAATCCAAATTCAAGGTATGAGGTACTATATTCCAGCCACCAGTAAACATAAACCAAAGTGATATATATTATTACAAAGGAGTAAATACTTAGGACCAATAATTCAATCAGTTGGGAGAAGAGTGGGAGAAGAGGAGTTTAAGGAAGAGGAATAGAGAGGAGTTGGCTGGAGGAAGAAAGTGGGGGCAGAGGGAAGGAGAGGAAGGAAGAATGAAAGGGAAGGGAAGAATGAGGACTCAGCTTACATCAGCTTATAAACAAGAGGCTTTTAACTAAGGCCTCTGTTTTATGCCAGTTGTTTGTCCCCCCAGTATGTCTGTTGTATCTGATCCTGGAGCCACTTGGGAGCTCTGGTGAGCCCCTCAAGCTTCTCTTCTCTGCTGAAATCCTCGTTAGTATGTGCTGCATTGCTTTCCTGCTTACACTATTTAATAGATCAAGAGTTTATCAAAGTCCTTCCTTCTTCTACAATGTGTGTATAAGCTTATTCACTGTGGGTCTCCTGCTTCTCTGTACTATTCAACCAGGAAAGATTAGATCATTACACCTCAACTGACTCTTAGGAAAGGACGAGAAGTGAAGGAGGCAAAGAACCTTCCTGAAAGACAGATTGATAAGACCCAGAGCATGAAGTACTTTGAGAAACATCCAGTAGGAGTTCAGATTTTACTCTGCATGTAGGCAGGACCATGGAGAGTATTAATACATAAACAGGGTATTTGTATCATAGAATAGTCCTGAAGATCTCCAATTGAACATGGCAGCCAACATTTATCTTAGTTTCTTCTCCAAACTCTACTAAAAGCCATAAAACTGCTCTAATTCAAGAAGATAAAAAAACTGGAGGAGGCAATGATAGCAGATAATAACAGCTATATGATGAAAGACAGAAGTACAAATGGTTATTGACCTAACAAAATTGAAAAGGATTTAAGTGTCAAAGGAAGGAAAGCCAGTGAGGGAAAGATGGACCTGCATTGTTAAAACCTGAAAAGACCATGAAGAAGAGCAACCAGTACTTCTGGAAAGAGAATAGAGCACTGCAAGCAAAACAAAAGGATTGGTTGAACTTGGAAGATGGAGAACTTGAACCTCAGATTCCCCTCACCATCCTATTCTGTTGGGAGGAAAGCCTGCTTATACCCAAGCAGAGTAAAGAAGGTTGACACCCTAGAAAAAGGTAAATAGATCAACTTCCCTCTTGGGGACACCAGGCAAGCAGAAGGCTGCAGTGAGTCAACAGACGAAAATGAGTGGGATTAAATAAAATCTATTTTCTAAGCCCTGGCTTATATCTTTCTAAGCTGGAGTTTGAAGGGTTAGAGAACTCAAGACTAATTAGAGAACACAAAAACTGAAAAAAGCTCAAGAAAAACATGTACTCAGAGTCTCAAAATTGGCAGAAGTCAAGTGAGATGACAATTTAAGAATGTCCTTGGAATGTGACAGTTAGAAAGCCATTTGCACCTTAAAAATAAAAAGATAAAGAAGCTGGGTTTTAGAGACAATATTTTAACCCTGAGGAATTTCTAATACGTCATGTCTATCACTGTGACTCATACAGGCTGCAAAAAAATTTTGAGCAAGAAGGCTTTCCTGGAATCTTCCCATCATCTAACACAGATGACCACCCACTCTACATATGTAAAAGACAAGTCATGGGCAGGAACTCTAATGAGCCAAACTTTTTCAGTTTAATCTTTAAATGATCCTGAAATTGATAGCTTAAAACTTAGGCTCTAAATCATCTAAAGATGCAGAAATATATAGATAAAAGACCACCAGCTTTGAATGGACTTACTGACCTCTGTTCTTAAAGAAAAATGGCAGGAAATGTTCAGTCTGATTACTTAAACAGTTTTAGAATAACATTATCAAGACTGTGAACTTTTAAATCATGATATTAACCTAAAATGTAATGCATAGGATGAAGTTTTCAGGTCTTACAGCCTTCTTAGTTACTGATGGAGCATACTAAAGGCCTCAATTTTTTTTTTTTTTTTTTTTACAGAAACATCAGTGCAGCTAGACTATGAATCCTATTCCTTGCCACTCTGCTCTCTGTTCCCTCTGTCCTGACCATAGTGATCATTCTTGTAACATGCCATACATTTTCCCATCTTCATGCCTCTCTCCTCTTCTGCGAATGCCCTCTTTCATTTTCATCTCCTCTACCTGGCTTCTTCTACTCCTTTTTTATTTTTTAAAGCTTATTTATTTTGAGAGAGAGAGAGAGAGAAAGTTAGAGAGAGTACATAAGCAGGGGAGGGGCATAGAGAGATGGAGACAGGATCCCAAGCAGGTTCCATGCCAAAAAATGTGGCGCTTTGATTCACGAACCTTGAAATCATGATCTGAGCTGAAATCAAGAGTCTGGTGTTTAATATACTGGGCCACGCCGGCATCCCTCTTGTACTCCTTGTTAAATAGTGGTGCAAAGGTCTCATCTGGAGTCTTTGCTGGACCTTTCGAGGCAGTTAGTAGCTTCCTTCCTTAGGTATCAAAGCACTTACAAACTGTATTATGTTTACATGTTGATGTACAGGTCTCCTCACTACAAAGAAATCAAAGACCATATCACATACAGTTTTACTGTCCCAGAGTCCAGAAAACTTTCTGGAATATAGTGGGTTTTCAGTAAATGACAGGTAGAAGGAGTACAATTATTTGGTTACTATTCTTTTTCTAGGTTTTTCTCTCCTTAACTGATTTGTTTTTCATTTTATAACTATCAGTATTTCATGAATCTTTAATTATGGAGCTTGACTTTGTTGATGTACATTTTTTCAACTGTTGGCACGTCATTTATTAAATGAGGATCACTAGGTCAAGCAGTTAACCAGACATCTTGAATCAGAGCAAGAATCAAAAAAGGAAGCTTGAATCTGTATGTAAAATTATTTTGTTAATGACCCAGTGTCTTCACATCTGCTTTTTCATTATGATTTCTAAATAGTTTTGAGACTTTAAAATAGAAAGTACTACATAATTATAGAGAATTATTATATAAGCATTTTACTAGGAATTACTATACCCAAAGAAAAATGTATGAAATCTCTTTTTATATATGTTTTTAAAAAAGGAAAATTCTTTACTGAATATAGTATAATATAGTGTAGAGAGGAAATATAAGGAGTAAAAAAACCTACTTGTTTCAAGATAAATTTGGTTCAGACTTCATTTATCAACTACTACTATCTACCAGAAACTGTGCTGAAACCTTAGCAGTGTAAACTTAGTATAAGCAATGGAGACATGGTTGGTTGAACTCCTGGCACTTACAATTTAGTGACAGATATGATTAATTCAATACATAAATGAAAAACAAAAGTAAGTAAGCATAAATCATAATTCCCATGAATGAAACAACCAACCAGGATGTGTTCAAAATTACCAAGGGTGGATTTGTGGTAAATAGTGAGTGAGGCAAGAGTTATCTGGGGAGTTGACATATAAACCGAGACTTAGACAATTGAGGGGTCAGTTCTGAAGAACTGGGGTCAGTAGTGAAAGAATAGGAAAAGATCATGGAGTCTTGGTAGAAGGATAAGGAGAATTATGGGCTCTAAAGGAAGTCAAAGTTGGTAAAGCCTAGTGACCAAGGAGAAGAGCATACAGAGATGAAAATCTAGTGGTAGGTAGAAGCCAGATCATGTAGGATATCACTGGCCATAAGGAGTCTGGATTCCATTTCAGAGGAATAGGAAAATATTAAAGGATTTTAAGTAGTAAAGCTACAAATCTGATTGTCTTTTTTAAAAGATTATTCTGCCTGATAAGTACAAAATAGAGTAGAAGAAGCAAAAAAGCAAGTTGGCTGCTTTTGTTGTCCAGGTATCAGGTGAGAGTTAATCATGTTTAGACTAGCAAGGTAGAGGTGGAGATGTAGATAGAAGCAGAGGGATTCAAGAACATAGTCGGAAAGTAAAATCAACAAGGCTTACTGATGGTTTTGAGGTGGAAGTGAAGTAAAGCAAAATCAAGCTCAAATGAGGAAAACCAGGAGAAGACATGTTGGAGAGGGGGGTTGGGTTAAGATCAGATCAGTTTTGGAACACACATACATATATATATACACGTATATGTATATATACGTATGTATATGTATATATATACGTGTATATATATATGTGTGTATATATGTGTGTATATATGTGTGTATATATGTGTGTATATATGTGTGTATATATGTATATATATGTGTATATATATGTATATATGTGTGTATATATGTATATATGTGTATATATGTATATATGTGTATATATGTATATATGTGTATATATGTATATATGTGTATATATGTGTATATGTGTGTGTGTATATATGTATATATGTGTGTGTGTATATATGTGTATATGTGTGTGTGTATATATGTGTATATGTGTGTGTGTATATATGTGTATATGTGTGTGTGTATATATGTGTATATGTGTGTGTATATATGTGTATATGTGTGTGTGTATATATGTATATATGTGTGTGTGTATATATGTATATATGTGTGTGTATATATATGTATATATGTGTGTATATATATATGTATATATATATATACACACCTATGTATATGTGTTGTTTGAGATGTCTGCGAAGTATCAAAATATCCAAGGGGATGCAGGTAATATATACAAATCTGGAGTTAAGGAGAATCTGGGCTGAAGAGAAAAATTTAAGAGGTATGGGCATGTGGATGGTATTTAAGCTCATGAAAGAGATAAGCTTTCCAAAAGGATATAAAGAGAGAAGACAGCAAACCCATGGAATTCCAAACATTCACTCATCTGTTAACTGAGGAAGTGAAAAGAAAACACCAATGAAATGAAAGCAAGACCCATAGATTGCAGTGTCAGTGAAACTGAGGAGGGTTTTGATATGGCAAGAGTAGTTAGCTCTTGAATGCTACTACAAGGTTAAGTAAGATGAAGACAGAAGGTTATATGTTGTTTTTTGTTTTTTGGGTTTTTTTTTGATGCACTTAACACAAAAGTTACTGTCACCTTGACAAGATCAGTTTTCAGCTGAGTGGTAGAAGCAAAATCCATGTTCAACTAAAAAAGTAATGGTTAGGGGAAAGGAGACACCTGGCATAGAATCTCTGGAAGTTTATCTAAACTATCTTTGATAGTTTAAGTGGGATTGTGGGGGCGGGGTGCAGTATTTGTCAGGAAGACAAATACTAGAACAAGTTTGAATACTAGTAGGAATAATCCACTCTAGAAGGAAAAATGGTTGATGTAGGAGAGAAATGGGGGAGTAACTGAAGAAGGTAAGGTTTTGAACAGGACGAGGGCATGTCTTAAAGGACAAGTGGGACAATTTATCTGTCCTTGAAAAGTAGAGGTACACTTCCTCCATTTTAACAGAAGGAAAAGGTACATGGAGCTATAAGATTCTTAAATTTATTGTTATAGGAATGGAACACTCTATAATGTTTTTCCTTTCATAAAGGGAGTGGGGCTAGGGAAACATCTGATCATCTGAAGGTAGAGAAAGCTTAAGGAAAGAATAAAGTATAAAAAAGTCATATTAGGATATGGCTAAGAGACCAGGGTTGGGGACAATGTTTTTGATCATGAGTTCAGAGTAAAAGTTGTCCCCGTTGCAGGATTCTTTTCTTCAACATTTTACTGCTCAGATTCAGGCACAAAGAAATCAAAGGACTGGGTTTGTACAAGCCTGGAGATTTTCTAGATGAAAGTAATGCATTAAGAGATGGACAAGGGGGTTAGAACATGTCAAGAGAGTGATCAGACTGCTGGACCATGGAAAAAGACAGAAGTAGGTCTAATAAACAGAGATATTGATGGTGATAATATATAGGAAGTCCCAAAGAGGATGAAGAGTTGCTGTGGAGTAAGTAGCTGAGCAGATGAGGAGGAGATGAGTGATATTATAGTAAAATGCTTAAAATCACTATTCAAGAGGTGCTATGGATTTCATGATGAAGTCCATGATGCAAAGATGGGAGCAATGACTAAGGAGGCAAAGTCATAGGGGGTCAAGCTGTCAAGAATCCGAGAGTCCAGAAATTGGTCTCTCCTTTACTTGGGAACCATGAGGAAGTAGCAGTAAGAAGGAGGTGTCAAGGTTCCCCACCATGGATGTTGCAGTAGCCCAAAAAGATGGTCAAATGTTGGAGTATGACATGAAACTTAGGTGAATGGGTGGGGAATCTCAAAGTTGAAAGATTTGTGAGAGGAGATGGGAAGACTGTGGCATGGCAGCATGAGGACATGAGCTTCTGAGTAGCAAAGGGTTGTGAATGAGTGATGTGAATCAAATATGCATAAAAGCAAGTAAGAGGCTACTGCCCCTCCTAGTGACCCTGAGGACAAGCTTGTGAGGGCTGCAGAAAAAGCAGTCTTCTGGAGAGATAACAGTTTTAAGACAAGCAGATGGAGTTACCTTCAGAGTAAAGGTTAAGGAATATGGAAGGTCACTGGACACAGAAAGGAGTGTTGAGTAGATAAACCAGAATAGTTTAGGGATGGACACAGCAGTATCAAGGTAAGACCCAGAGTGATGGCAGAATTGAGACAGGCAAATGGTGACCGAGATCACAAGAGATGTAAGGCATTGCAAGTTCTTAGTCTCTTAGAGAAGAAAGATGTCCTTGAGTCTATCTGTTTGATAAGAATCCAGAGAAATTCTAGAACATTCTTGGTCCTATGTCAGTGGTCACAGCAGTTGCTGCTTTTGCCTACAGACAGAATAATGGTGCTTATGAATGGCATCCCTGGATGCCCCTGCATGACAGCATATTGTTCTCTTCTTTATTACCCAAAGTATACTGTATTTTCCATTTTGATTTACTTAGCTCAGTCTGAGGGGTTTTTTTTTTTTAGTAGAATCGGAAGTATAATGTATACTTTTTAGTGGAATCCTAAGTATTGTGTATTTGAATTTGCTGCCCACGGCCATGCTTCTCACAGGCTTATGATTACAATCAACAATGGGTTTTTGCAAAGGTTTCATACTATATGTACCATAGAGACTGTCCACCGAGAAAAAGTCCTAGGGGACGATCCATGTCTCTAAAACCATTCCATTTCCAGAGGCTGATTATAGGGAAAAGGGAGAGGATCTCAGAATTTGTCAACCTCATCCCATCTGGTGAAGTTTTCAATGGGAATGAGTAGCTCTTCCGTCACACACAAACTTATATCCCAACCATATTCAGAACCCAAACAAAAGAATTATAAACAGTAGCATTTGTATCTCCAAGAAGCCAAAGGGAAGAAGGACCTAGAACAGTGGCTAAAGCATTGTTCAGAATAACAAATATGACAGGGCAGCCATGATGTTAGTATTTTGAGTAACTAACAGTTCTTGTATTGAACAAGAGAAAGTGGTAGTTTCTCGCAGATAAGATTTCTAGAATCAGGCTCAGAATCAGACTCATTGACAAAAGAGAGAATTTGATGGTAATGAGAAAAATTTGTACCACTTTAGTTTTCCTGACTGTATACACCCTTTTAAAAAAATATGAAGTTATTTTCTCACAGCTATCTGTTCAAATCATATACTATCTTTTTATCAATGTAATAAATGAATTTCCTTCTTTAAGTGGAAAAAAGGAAGCTTCAAGAGTTGAAATGTTTAAGGACTGCTTTTAAAAGAATTATAGACACACTTACATGCACTTAGTTTTAATGAGGAAATATAAAATGTGTTCCTTGCTTGTTATTTCTCTGACATTAAGATCTCACTCTCCTTCTGTCTCTCTCTCTCCCCTTCCCCTTCCCATCCTTTCCTCTCCCTCCTTTCTTCCTCTCTTTCTCTGTCTCTCCCTCCACCCCCCCCACCTCCGTTTTCAGCTAAAATGTCAGAATCTACATAACTAAAACATACCACAGCCTGCAGTGATAAATGAAACCAAATAGCACTGGTGTGAGGAATTTGGGGCTGGGCAATTGGTTGGCTCCACCTTTGTTAGACTACAGACAGAACAAAATATTCAGCCCAGTGAAAGGATTCTGTGGAGATTTCCAGGAGCCGCCCCTGGGCTTGGGGGAAGGGCAGGGTGAAGGAGAGAGGAGAGTAAGTAAGAACACTGCATGGCTTTCCTTCCCTTGAACTGTGACAGGGCTCCAGGCAGCACCTCCCCCATATGCAAGGACTGCTGAGAGCCGCGTCCCCCCAGCACCTCTCCCTGGGCTCTGTCTGGTTCCTCACCTTGTACTGATTCACAAGCCCTGTGTTCACGGTCCCAAAACCACGTTTCCTGCAGCAGCCACTACGGATGCCTCTACCTATGGCAGCAGCTGGTCTGGCCCCACGCTCTTCTTACTCAAGGGGCAGTTGCACGGGAGCAGGCAAGCCTGAGGAAGGGGTCAGTTATTTGTCTATTTCAACAGGTTTACATTTTTTTGTTTCTGAAAATCCAGGTATCCTCAAGAGCCCACAGACTCAAGTTGTCGGTCCTCTCTTTAAGGCAGTAATGATGTGTCCCTCACTCCTAAGCAGTGACGCAGTACAGTTCAGGCAGATGCTGGGTGAAAGAAGGAAAGTGAGACTAGCAGAAATGCAAAGGAAATAAACAGGCAGAGCTAGATGACGGGAGTACAGAGAGAGAGAGAGAGGGAGAGGGAAATAAAATCAAAACTAAGGAGATGAATTCATGTCTCTAAATGTTTAAAAAAAAAAAAAAAAAGGACAGAAAGTCCTGAGGATGTGTGTGGGTTCCCAGCTGCAGATTTTATATGTTGGATTTGATTGTCACCCCTGGTGGCCTTGCCACCTCAGAGTCCCACCTGGTGGCCTGGCAGCCTGAAGATGTATGCAGCCTGCTTCTAGGCTGGAGACAGGTCTAGATGACAGGGTTGCTTAAATGGGGCCATGGAGGAGTGATTACATGGTTCAATTCCTCCAACTTATTTTATTATTGCTGTTGAAGGATAAATATAGAAAGGAGAGAAAAGCCACTGCAGACTTTGAAAAGAACGTCTAGCAATTTCTTTGTGGTATGTTTAGTCTCCTGCATTTACCCAACTTTAAAGTTTAAGTGCAATTAAACATCTGAAAATCGGATCTAAAACATGAAGGTAATGCTGAGATAAGACCTTTGAAAATTTTTACTCAAACTCTTCTCCTGCCAATTTCTTCCATTCAAATCTTTCCTTTAAAATATCCAGCCATTTGGGGCACCTGGGTGGCTCCATCCGTTAAGTGGCTGACTTCAGCTCAGGTCATGATCTCACAGTTCGTGAGCTGGAGTCCCGCGTCGGGCTCTGTGTTGACAGTTCAGAGCCTGGAGCCTGCTTCAGATTCTGTGTCTCCCTCTCTCCGCCCCTCCCCCCACTCTCATTCTGTCTCTCAAAAAATAAACATTAAAAAATTTTAATAAAAAATTAAAAAATAGAATATCCAGCCATTCATTAAAAACCATTTGAATTCATATTTATAATTTAAATATTAGTGTTGCCTTCCACCTTGATAAAGTATATGTATGCTTTTTAATCTATCTGAAGTTTGATTCTCTCTATGGAATGGCCAGCACATAGCATTAGGTGGGTGTCATTCCGACCATCATAGTCATCTTCACAACTAGCACAAAAACTGTGACTAAATAAATCAAGTGACAGCCTGCATTTATTCTTAGAGGTGGTTATAATCAAATTGGCCATGCTGAAATCCAGTTCAATAACAGGGAACAAATGTGGTCAGAGCTAGCCTTTCATATGCATATATACATTTTACCAGCCGACATTCTGTTTTCATCATAGTCATTCATCCTGTATATTTATTGACTGCCTATTATGTGCCAGCATTCTGGTAGATGCAGGCATTCCAGGGTAGCAAAGTCCTCACTCAGTGCCTTCCAGTCGAGAGGTGATTTAGACAGACAGCCGCAGCAGTGTGGTGTAGGCATAGTAGTTGGTAGTGGTGAGGGAAGCACGAGATGCTTTGAGAACACAGGCAGGACTCCTGACTCAGGCGGGACTCAGAAGTGTAGTGGAGGAAAGAACCTCTAGGCTGACGTGAAGGAGAGAGTAGAAGGTCACCAGGGAAAGATGGACAGAGTGGGAAGTGGGAGAGATGCTCTGACCAGAGGGACCACCATTTGCAAAGCAGAGGGAAGAAAAAGCCCAAGTGATTACAGTAAACAGAGGAGCATATGATGACTGGGTACAGAATGAGGGAAGTCAGGGAAAGTGAGTAGAACCCAGCAATCATGAAGTGCTGAACAAGCCATATTGGAATTCCATTTGATCCTAACAGTGGTGGTCCTCCGAACACTTTCTTTATTATCGTAGTATAATAACAAGGTTTCATAACAAAATCTTTAAATAAACCAAAGTTATAATTTAGAAGTTTTTATACTTTTTTGAAGAAAAAAATTTTATATACTCTATTAATCTGTATTTTGCACAAAGCTTATAACATATTTAGAATAAAAATCAAACAAGGGTTCAGAAATGATGTTTGTGCAGCAACTATTTACAGGGTACATTCAATTACTGATCAAGCGATCTAAACTTGAATTTATAAGTTCAGTTCTGAAATTCCAGCTGACTCTGAATTTATTTTATAAAAATTTTCCTGAGCACCACTATCTTACTCCAACATGCAAATTATAAAATGTTTGGCATCAGATTTTTAATAAAAATCTAAAATATTTATAACAGTTGCTAATGATTAATGAAGATCTCTTCTGAAACCCATATGTGAATTTTTCATATCATCCTTTATTTTTCTAATCTGTACCAGACTCTGTTCTATTTTCCTTTGATATAAAATTAATTTCCAAATAAATAGATGATGAAAATAATAAATTTAGGATAGTTCTTTTCTCTACTGCCACCTGTTATATATTGATAGCCATAGGATTTTAAAACCTTAAAAGATAAGTGTTCCTCTGAACATTTCTAGAAATAAATCTAATAAGGCATTATGTTTGAGTTAAAAATCACAAAACTGAGATAATGTATGATAAAAACTAAAATTTCACAAAAACATAATCCATATTACTTAAAAGATAACTCCAATAAGACAAGTACACTATTTACAGTTCCATATAGACTCAGATGAGGAAGCTGGTTAAGGAAACAGCTTAGTAATCAGTATGAGAGAACACTAGGAAGAATCTTACAGTGCTGATGTAGAACCATGTTGAATTCTATGGAAAAGAAAAAAAAATGGAAAATGATCAGTTTCTCTATGCTATAACTAAATCATATTTATTTAGTAATAATTTTCAAAACAAGCTTGTCCGATAGTACAGCAAAGAAGGTATATATATTGGCATAAGGCAAGTAAGACCATTTGAGGGTTCAAAACTCTCACTTTCAATGATAAATAGAACACTAGTACCAGAGGCAATCTCAGTAGCAGTGCCTAAGAGAAATGTCTCTTCTAATTATCTTCATCAGCCTGGCTTATTTCATAATTTTCCAATTTCTTATTCTTAGAAAGGCAAGGGGGAAAATAAGAACTAACATATGTTGCTTCTTATGTTACCTCATTTAATTACTTAATATTCACACCAGCAGGATAGTAGATGCAACCTCTTTCCACAGAAGAGGGTTTGTCCATAGTTACACATTGGGAAAAGGATTCAAAATAAGATCCATTCTTTACTGCATATATAGCTCTCCATTACAAGATATTACTTCACTGAAAAACTAGAAAATTATATTTTATTTCAAGTGCTTTTCCATAGGCTTTGTCAATAATCTTGGAGTGATAACATCCTCACTCAGTTGGCTTTATCTGCCAAGAAATTAAAGCATGCTTAAGAGGACCTGTTAGATCTATAATATTTTTCTACATTCCAAAAGAGATTAATACATATGTTTTAAATGGCCCTTGTACTAATGAGGACAAGAATTGGGTACATTCACAGAAAATTACAATCAGTGAAGTTTACACTGATAGAAGTTACTTTCTCTTTCATGTAAGAACTCTGAAAATGGGCAACCTAACACTGTTCCATCAGGTAAGGCAGCTCTATCAGGAACCCAGACTCCTATTTTTCTGTTCCATCATTCTAGGGTATGGATTACATTATCAAGATCACTTCATGTTCCAAGATGGCTGCGGAAGGTCCAGCCATCACACATATGTTACAAACCAGAATAAAAAAGGAAAGACCAATGGGTCAAAAACTGGTCACTGTCAGCTAAAATGGCTCCTTTTAATTAGCTTTCCCAGAAGTCTTCTAAACTACCTCCACTTATATGGCATCTTACTGGTCGCAAACTGGTCACATGGACACACCTTAATGCAGGTAGATGTGAAATACACTTTCAGATGGCCATGTGCCTAGCTAAGAGAATCCGATGTTAAGAGGCAAACAAATATTAGATATTGGAGTAATCATACAACCTAGTCTCCACAATAGCCTTTATGTGCAAATACATTAAAATGGAAATTAACACACATGCAATGTTTAGAAAATAAGGAAGAAATTAAATATTTTTGTCTATAGGACCAGGTCTATACTAAAGCTGTCTTCCAAGATCCCTAACATCTTGTTATTTTATGACTATACCTACACTACATGTCTTATAAACCTTGAGCTTCCTTTAGACCCAAACATCTTCTCAGAAAACACTTGGGCCCCTCTCCTTTCACTGCCTCAGGAGTGATCGCATCTTTCCATTTTGTACATCCCCATTTCTAGCACAGTGCCTTGCAAGTAGCAGTTCCACTCTTTCAGGAATAGTTGAACCTACCATGGGCAAGGTCATATAGAAAGAAAATGCAGGTGGAGCGCCTGGGTGACTCAGTCAGTTAAGCGTCCAACTTCAGCCCAGGTCATGATCTCATGGTTCGTGGGTTCGGGCCCTGCGTCGGGCTCTGTGCTCATAGCTAGCTCAGAGTCTGGAGGCTGCTTCGGATTCTGTATCTCCCTCTCTCTCTGACCCTCCCCTGCTCATGCTGTCTCTCTCTCTTTCTCAGAAGTAACACATTAAAAAAAAAGAAAGAAAGAAAGAAGATGCAGGAAGAAAGGTAACAAAGACACTCCAGAAACATTGTTTGCCTCAAGGAAGTAAAAAATCTCAATCAGACATACAAAACAGAGACACTAAGTACCTCTACCTGATAGGATGTCATTTGGATTAATCATTTTAACAATTCTTTATTAAGTAGATTCCTGGAACAAAGCACAAGGCTGAATGCTACAGAGATCACAGAGAAGCAGACACACTGATGTAGTCTCTTAAGGAGTTCATGGTGAAGGAGAGAAGATGGCATACACAGAAAGAAGTATAGTTCTGGATATAGAAAGAAAATACACACATACATGCACACACATCACACACACACATCACACATCACACACTTCAAGAAAGAATAAGCTGTTCTAAATGCCGGAGTTAAAATAGTTGGAATTCAAACTTATTTGGCTTTTTTCTGATTCAGAAGCCCATACATGGAAGGTCTGAATAAGCAGCAGCAACCAAGTTAACCACAACTGTGTCTTTATTAACTTGACCAGTTCGATGACTAATCCATCTCTAAATTGGATGGCTTTATAGGTACACATTTAGGTAATACTAGGTCACATTAAAAATAACAATTAAGCTGATTAAGGCTGAACTCATTTTCAGGATCCATGGCAAACAATTTTCCATGCTTGATGTGCACTTAGAGAACCTAGGAAAGGTATTATGATGGGAGCACAGGTAGGGGGGAAAATTAGTCAAACACCAAGCGCGAGCCTGCCATGAAATGCTTCAGGCTTGAAAGCCAAGACCATACTGGGGATTTTACAACCGTGTCAGGTCAAGGAAAAACAGCCTCAATCTTTAGCTAATCAGGGACTCTTTAATGTGAAATTGGCTCACATGGAAATAAGATATGGAAGGTTTGAGGCAATTCTTTAAAGAGTCACCAAAAAACTGTTCAAAGTTTTCAAGGCTATGATTTATGAGGTTAAACAACAGCAACAAAAGTGACTCCTTTTTGTCTAAAAACAAATAAAACAGCTGAAGGAGACCACTTAACAGCAATTTTCAAATAGATGAAAACATGTTGAATGCTTAACAAGGAATCATTCACAAGCAAAAGAAAAACATAAATGTCTCCTGACCGGCGCTGCCACTCACACAGCAGCCTGGCTCTCAACCACACGAAGCAGTTTCCTACTTGGTCCTCATGAATCAAGTGCACGAATCAAGCATTGCTTTTTCAGTCTCATACTGCTTTCTACAGACTTTCTTTGCCACTCTGTGGGCATCAATTCCAGCTGCAGCTGGGCTCCTCGCCTAGCTCCCGAGGAAAACGCAGCCACCCATTCCGTGGCCACTGTGCTTCAGCTCAGTCTCCAGCATTCTTTCCATCCATCTTCCTTTACCTATTTATTTTTTAATGTTTATTTATTTTTGAGAGAGGGAGAGCATGCAGGAGGAGCAGAGAAAGAGGGAGAGAGAGAATCCAATCCCACTGTCCTTCTCGCCCACCGCAGCATTTCTGTAGCATGACATGACAAGGCTCCTACTAACAAACTCTCCTTCTCAACCCTCAGAAACTTAAGTCAGACTAGAAGTTTCTAAAGGAGGGGGGAAATAGTGCTTCATTGACATAGGGAATAGAGTTTCTGGGGGCTAGACAGAAGCTTTACCATTCAACCTAACCACTACACTGTAGGAGATTCCCGAGTTGGCGCATGGAAGGGACAAGATCAAATGCCTGCTGGCTGACCTGGATCATCCAGGGCTTTGCAGCTGAAAGCAAGACATTTTCAAATATTTTTTTAAAACCTCTTGAATGTTTCTGACTGTTGTGACTTTCTTACTGATAAACTTAGATCAACTACTCTGCATTATCAACACAGTGTTATTTCTTAAACTAGTTTACACAGTTCTGCCAACAAGAAAAGACCAGTTGGTCGTACAACCAAATTTTGTCAGTTACCTAAGGTATCAAAAGACTTGTCATAAATTAATGATGATGGCATATCTTAAAGTGTCAAAAATATTTAATTTGGGGTATTTTATTCTGTTCAATATGTTTCCCTTTAAATCTTCTTGATTCTTGAACACCAGAGAAATGCTGAAATTCCTGGAGGTTTTGAATAGTTCATAACTAACATTAACATTTCATGAAACCCGATAAATGCAGCTTTGAAAGTGATTCTAAAAACTTAATAACTTGGGAAGGCACGCATATTATGTAATTAGCAGGCCAAAACTTTATCAGCTAATAACTCTATAAGACTGATTCAAAGATCAGTTCCTTTTTCAGGAGAAATAGAACAACATATGGCCTCTGGACAAATTTTCTTGTTTTAACTAGCCTTTCAGATTTATGTATTTTTGTGTGTGTGGAATGAAAAGTGGCTGAAGCACTAAAACCAAAGCCAAATTTGGCACACAATTCAGCTGATATAATGAAGATACTGTATCTTTAGTTCTGTCATCACCTACGCTGCCAAAGGAAAACCAGCTTAGACATTTGGTGACATTTCATAACTCAACCCTCCAAAATTGCCTATTTTTTTATTTCATTCACTTACTCATTAAATATTTGCTCACCGTCTATTGCCACAAAGCACTGAGAGGGAATACATAAATAAACAAAACAAAGCCATTAGACTAAAAGCACATATTTCTTATTTCTTATTTCCTAGTAGTCTGTAATACCAAATTATCAGCCCCAGGAGAATAAATTTTTTTTCAAACCGGAGATGAAAGAACTTGAGGAAACTGAAGACAAGCCTGTACCAAACCTTTAAGTAAACACATCTCCAGAAAGAATGGACACAAGAGCCTGGAACTTAGAAAGACACTAAACACAAAGTTGCAGAACTACCAAGAAGTATTCAATTTTGTTTGACTTTCAAGAAAGCAACAAAGAAATGGGTCAAATAATAAATAAATGCAAAGACAGGTAGATTCATGAAACAACTTATATATTGCTACTTTGTAGTTTACAAAGTGTTTTTTACATATATGATTTCTTCTAACTTCATCTTCATAGGTGAAGTACTTGGGCAGTGTATGTCTGTGTGTATATTCTTTGTAAGGGACGCCGGGTGGCTCAGTTGGTTAAGCATCCGACTTCAGCTCCGGTCATGATCTCACAGTTCGTGGGTTCGAGCCCCACATCGGGCTCTGTGCTGATAGCTCAGAGCCTGGAGCTTGCTTATGATTCTGTCACCTTCTCTCTCTGACCCTCCCCTGCGTGCGCTCTCTCTCTCTCTCTCTCTCTCAGAAATAAATAAAACATTAAAAAATAAATAAAAACAAATGATCATTTCTTTTTCTATAGTATCTTCTACCTTCACAAACATTGATGATTCATCCATCTATAGCTAAGTTAAAATGACAAGAAATGTTTTCTTTGATTTATTAGTAAACAACCAAACAGCAACATTAGCTTTTAGGAAAAGATTAACAACACTGCACTGTAGTAACTGTCATGTTAATTTAAGGAAAAGCTGTTAAAAATGTTCATTCTTTGTAACAGACCATTCAATAATCTCTGCCAAATGGAAAAGAATATCATCTAAAATACCTCTAGAACCAAAGCAGAATAATGAAGAGGCTTTGATGCTTCAGTCCATCAAAGTCTAAAAACTTTAGTCTAAATACTTTCTTTGAATACTGAAATTAAATACTGAATGTAGGGTATTTATTTCTGGTCCTTTAATTTTACATAAAATTTTTCTTTGTTCAAAAATCTTAAATACATGTTGCATATGAAATCAAAGGTTTGATAAAACTGTTACTTAATTTTGCAACTTTATTTTTGTCAGAAGACAATTGCCTGTTCCTAAATGCCAGAACAAGTCAGATAGAAGAATATAGGATTTTCTCCCCTGTGAGAATTGTCATTTTGACTTTGAAAGTGGGAAAATAAGTCACTAATGAGTAATTCTTTTTCCAGTTACACAAGAAACAACAGAAGAAAAGAACTCTAAAACTTAACTTACTGTTTTTTTACCAAGTCACAATTCATATTCCAGGTGCTAAATGTTCAATTTACCTACGTAGTTAAATTTCAGACTTTTATCAAACTCTTGATAATACGTTCAAGCAAATGAACATCTTCATTCTGGATATGTAGTAATATGTACATTTATCTCAGAAATTAAATTTCTGAACTCCTATTTAGACCAGGTTCGTGTCTTTCTAAAAACCTAGATTAGTGCAGTATTTCCATTCCAATATTTTTTCCTTTGATTACAAAGTCGATTATACCCACTTTTGTTAACTATGATGAACCAAAGATAATTGTATGTATTTATTTTTATGAGCCTCTGACACTAGAATCCCTGTATTTTAGCTAACTTATTTTCATAGATATAAACCAAGATTCTTTCATTTGGAAGGAAATGAAGATATACTAACTCTTAATATACCAACATTAACTTAGGTTAACAATATATTAAAAATATGTACTGGTGGTCTTTATACTACAAAGAGATATTCAGGAAATTCATCAATATCAAAAAGGCAGCTTCAGGAAAGAGACTTAAAGCTGTCTATTATAGACTGTTAATTGGAACACTAGCAAATAAAAAGGCATGTATTCTATAAATCTAGAAAACTAATTTCATTATATTATAAAATGAAATAGAATCCTGGGAGACTAAGTCATCTAGAAAATGTTTACCAGTGTATGAAATCCATTTAGAACCAGTGAATTAGCAGGTGCACGTAGCAGAACTATATGCAAGTAACTAAGGTGGGGTTGAAGATGGTTTTGCTGGTTTTCCAAGTAGAAGCTTCCAAAGATGGGCAAGGCAAACCACATGATACAGAAAAATTATTATTAGAACTTTTATTCATATTCACTCTTTATATAAAATGAGAAACAAAGCTTTATGAATATTTAAATTTAGGTTGACATTAGTGCCTTTGTTTGGTCTCTTTTGGTTGGTAATGTGTGCCGCACAGTATTGATAATATTTGTGGAGGGGTTTCTCTGATTAGGTTTATCTTGAGAAACAGAGAGAGAGCATGTGTGAGAGCAGAGGAGGGGCAGAGAGATAGGAGAGAATCCCAAGCAGGCTTCATGCTTTCAGTGCAGAGTCCCATGTGCAGCTCTCTCTCATGCACTATGAGATTGTGACATGAGCTGAAATCAACAGTCTGATGCTTAACTGACTGAGCCACCAAGGGGCCCAGTATTGACAATATTTGGATGGAAGAACCAGAGTGGGTGACAGAGGAACCCATACTCCTTCATTAGCTCTCAGCAGACTCCAGTGGACTACAGCACATAAGTGCTCAAGGAAGTGGATTTACAAATTTTATTATCAAATTGTAACTAAACTAATTCTCACAAAAAGAACAACAGCTTAAAAGATTATTGCAAAGAAACTACAGTTGAAAGGAGATACCACAAAATCAGCAGAAACAAACAGCAGGAGAAAGACAGTGTTGCCATTTCTCTTCTCCCTGTGATAAGCTTGCCAGTCACATTTTGGGGTAAAAGCAACTTCTGAGATGATATAGGTCAATTTTTTGCCTGTCTTCAAAATGACTATTTGAAATATGGATTTATATCCACTATTGCTGATAATAAACCTAACTTTAAGGGCATAGTTTGCCCTGTGATGTAACCTAAGTAGTACATGATCTAATCATTAAATATTATTTTAGATTGGCTTTTCTACCCAAATATGTTTATAGTATTAAATTATTAGGTATAACATAGATTAAAATATATATTAAATATAATAAAATGTAATGATAATGTACAAATACAAGCACATACATTTATTGAATATTCAAGCTCTAAATATTTTTCCTGAAGTGAGTCCATGGTCAAAAGATGTTTGTGGTCCACTGTAAGAGTAAATAAAACAGCTCATAGTTTATCTATTGAAACACATAATAAAGATCTCTATGAATCATACTCTTAAGAAAAGTAAACCAAAAAGAAAGCAGAGAGGGGGACAGTGTGCACAGTCACTTTTGTTACTGCTACCTGAGCTTTATTAAATTTGTCTATTTGTTCTATTTGGACAAGAGCATTTATTTTCATGTCTAAGATTTATAATACACTTGCACAGTAAAGAAGGGAGGAAGGGAGGGGGGGAAAGGAGGCAAGGAAAGGAGGAGGGATGGAGATAGAAAAGGCAGGCAGGAGGGAAGAACAAACAACAGAATGAAAGACAGATAACAAGCAAAAAGCCTAGCAAGAACTGCCCCTGTGAGAAACTGGTCATTGCTCTTCGTCCATGTCTCTGCAGATGTCTGGTGTCCCTGCAGCCCTCCCTACTTGTCCATGCCACTGGTCTTGCTAACCTCTCACCTTCCACAGGAAAATCTCCATACACTCCTGAGAGCTCATTTTCCCTCATGCCACAGGAACGAGCTCATGGCCTCAGTTTCCATTGCAGAAAAGATAGGAAAAAGTACAGAACACTGAGTAATTCAATAATGTGGATTAATTAGGTTTGGAAATGGTAGAAACTTTAAAGTATAATCTTTTTCCAAAACGTAGAGCAAAGCTGCAGCACAAAGTCTGCAAAGAAGAAGGATTTAGTTATTCACAAGTATCGCTCAATGGGTAACAACTGTGATAAAGAGGGAGCATTGGAAGTGCTACAGATACCTGCAGAGTCAAAAATGGGTTATAAAGAAATGCAGAATATTGATTTAATATATGGTGTACAACAATACTACCCATAATATGGACATCAAGAAGGAATTTTTAAAAATTTTCAAGACCTCACAACATTCCATAGACTCTAGCTTTTTACCTTTCTATTCATTCTGCCTCTACAAGGTCAGGCCTCATGACCAATCATCTCCAATACTGCAATAGTTTTATGTGGCCATCCCGTACTTTATTTTCTCACTTAAATCTATCTTAGTAACTGTTGCCAATAATAACCTTCCTAAAGTGTTTTCATTTTATGACTCTGGCCCAAATTCTTCCATGGGTACTCACTGCCTACACAATTCAACAACATGTTTCCAACCTAGCTTTTTAGGACTATTACACTTTGTTTCCTTATTATTTGACAAGATGGTCCCCCATTTCTTGGTTTAACTCAGACTGTCCTCCATGCACCAAATAGTCTCTGCTCTTCCCAGCCAGATTCATACTCTCTGCCTCTTGACACATCCCAGTTCTTTGTCTTTATGAAGGTCCATCCTCATGGCCTCCACAAGGCATCAACTCCAAACAAGGACATGACATTGTTAAATTGCGGAGTCTCCAGCCACTAGAATGCTTCCAGGCACACCAGAGAGCTCAGGAAATAGCTGTGAAGAAACAAAGAAGGGAAGCAAGGAGGAATGGAGGAAAAGGTATGCTTGGTTTAAATAGGTTACCTACCTTATTTTCCCTCCTGACCTAATCATATGGACAAGACCAGTGTCTTGTCCTCATCGGTCCCTGCAAACTCCATACGATGATTTATGCATGAAAACCACACTCTAAATTTCATTTGACTCAAATATTACAACCTTTTAATGCTTTAGAAAATGAGGGGGGGAGGGAAGGAATTAGCTTCAAAAAGTAGATTCCATTTAAAGCCATGTTCTTCCAAGCAATGTGCACTCAAGCACTGATCTGTAAGGCCCTGCGGAGAGGTGGGCATCACAGGGGTTCTGATAGAGTCATTTCATTGATGAGTTTATAGAGACTCTGTTATGTCCTCACTTAGACGGGACACAAAGTCCAGCAATTATATCATCCTAGAGTGCTTGCTCTCCATGAAGTGCAACTCTCTGTCCACTAGGTCATCTGTCTTAGATTTGCTTGAACAGAGGATAATCTGCCTGTTACTCATTTATCAGGAAATCTCTCCCATTTACAAAAATAAGGTATTTAAACACCAATAGTCCTGATCTTATTAGAACCGCCTGTTTTTTCTATTATAATCATACATCTGAAAATGACTAAATATCTTATTTTGTCACTTTAAATCCAGTTTAGAGTGGGTTATTTAACTGTTGTTAAATGACTACTTAACTTCTATTTTGATACTTGGAAACACTACTTAAAAGGAAAAATTATATTCTCAAGCCTATCTACCCACTGTTAGTCTACAGTATAATTATCATTTTTAGGGATTAGCAACTAAGTAAATACCTTTTAATTAACAGAAGCTAAAAAAATAGTAAATTACTGCTTAATGATATGAAACATGGTATTTATTAGATCAATTTAATTTGCTTTAAACTTAATAAGTATTTTAGGTCAGTACAATTTTATTTTATTTTTTTAATTTTTAATGTTTATTTACTTTTGAGAGAGAGAGACAGAGCATGACCAGAGAGAGGGAGACACAGAACCCAAAACAGGCTCTATGCTCCAAGCTGTCAACACAGAGCCCCATGTGAGCCTTGAACCCAAGAAACCATGAGATCATGAACTGAGCCAAAGTCAGATACTTAACTGACTGAGCCACCCAGGCACCCCACAATTTTATTATCTTTATCCTATTTTAAAATAAACTAAAAACCCACATGCAATATTACCACAAGTGTTTTCAGATAACATACCACTTATTTATAGCTGTATTGTTACAATAGAGGCTGTGTATAGGATATCAGCATTATAGAGAAAGAAATCTTTCTTCAAGATTGGACTGCCTCAGTGGTCTGTATGGTTCATTCATCCACACAGCCTGATAAGGAAACAATAAATGATGGTTCCAGAAAGAGAAGGAGCTTGGAGAGTGAGGCTTTTCCCTAAACAGACAATTCAGAGAACTCTGGCAAAAGCCAAAGTGGAGAATTATATGGCTGGCCCATGAATTCTTCACATCTGTAAGCAAAATAGTGCTTTTCTCTAAGAAAACAGGCAAGTTTGCAGGTTCCCTTCTTAAAAACATCTTCAACTCATTTCTCATTGGTTATTATTTTGCATACAGCATGATAAAAATAATTGTGTTATAAAATCTCTCAGATTTTTATCAGTAAATGATCAGAGTTATGGTAACATGTGAACTTTCCACATTTGTATTTTTGCAACATGTGTCTTTCTTCACAAGAAAGTTCTTCCCCACCTCCCCACCCCCACCCAAATAGCCTTCTGTTGCCATTTCATGTTAATTTTCTAAAACATAAAAAATAGATTTCATGTTTCTCCTGAGAGCTTCTAGGTAAACAATGAAAATCAAAATAAAACCTTGGTTAAAAAAGAAATCACCAACTAAAAACTTACAACTGTTCAAAAGTTACATACTTACTTCATGTGCATTTTTTATTAGAATGTAATAAATGGCTTTTAATAGGTGAATTTTATGACAACCAACTACTAATTGACATCTGGCCCTTTGGGGAAATATTTATGTTACCTGACCTCAAACACAGGGCTGTGAACTTGAGACCACATTCAGTAATTCCTCACTATGTACAAATCAAAATTATCCAATACTAATATTAATCTATCTTTGAACTTTAAATGTAAAGAGATTAAGACGCTCAAAGAGAGTGAGTGAACATGAAGACTGAAAGAGCACATGATGGAGGAGTGGAAACATACATTCTGAGACCAGAGTTTTGGACCTGAATGCTGGCTTTACCACATTTTTACCAAACTAATTTCTCTATACCTTAATTATCTTACCCCAAAATGGGCACAATACTAGCACTTATTGGGCTACTGTGAGAGTTCAATGAATTAACATTTATAAAGCACTTAGAACAGTACCCAGAACATAATAAAGACTAAATAAAAATTTAGAAGTATTATTCATATTATAGATTCCATATGGTCCCTACTAAATGACATTCTAGAAAAGGCAAAACTATGGAGACAAAAGATCAGTGGTTGCCATGACCAGAGAGAAAGGAGATGAAGAAGCAAAGCAAAGAGGATTTTTAAGAGCAGTGAAAACACTCTGTTTGATATTTTAATGATGGACATATGTTATCATATACTTGTCCAAACCCACAGAATGTAAGACACCAAGACTGAATGCTTAAGGTAAACTCTGGACTTTGGGTGATTATGATGTGTCAGTGTAGGTTTATTCTTGGTTAAAAACAAAACCAAACAAAAAAAAATTGGTGAGTGATATTGATAATGGAGGAGACTTCCATACATGTATGGAAGCAGGGGTATATAAAGCATCTCTGAACCTTCTCAATTTTATTATAAACTTAAAGACTGCTCTTAAAAATTATCTTTTTAAAAAAAAAGCTAAATAACTATGAATGACCAAATAAAGTCTGAACAACTGTGAGAAAAGAAAAAGTTGTTATCTGACCAGATAATACTTCAATAAGTGATAGGTGAAGGAAACATATGTAGGTAGAAGAAACAAACAATCCAATTAATATATGGGCAGAGGACCGGAATAGTTTTTTTTCCAAAGAAGACATACAGATGGCTAGCAGATACATGAAAAGATGTCAAATATCACAAATTATCAAGGAAATGCAAATCAAAACCATCAAGAGAGATCACCGCACACCAGTAAGAATGGCTAGTATCAAAAAGATGAGAAATAACTGTTGGTTAAGTTGTGAAAAAAAGGAAATGCTCATACATGCTGATTGGAAGGTAAATTGGCACCACCACAGCAGAAAACAGGGTGAAAGTTCCTCAAAACAATAAATAGAAATATCATATGATCCAGTAATTCAACTACTAAGTATTTGCCCAAAGAAAACAGACACTAATTCAAAAAGATATATGCACCCTTATGTTTATTGCAGCATTATTTACAATAGCCAAGATATGAAAGCAACCCAAGCATCCATTGATCAATGAATGGATAAAGAAAATGTGGTGTACTATTCAATAGACTACTACTCAACCATACAAAATAAAGAGATCTCACCATGGATCACAACATGGATGAAACTAAAGGGTATTATGTGAAGTGAAATAAGAGAAGGAGAAATAGGATTTCACTTCTATGTGATATCTAAGAAAATGAAATGAACAAACAAATAGACTCTTAACTGGTGGTTGCCAGAGAGGAAGTGTGTGGGTGAAATATATAAAGGAGATTAAAAGGTACAAATTTTCAGTTATAAAATAAGCAAGTCACAGAGATGAAAAGTACAGCATTGGGAATATAATCAATAAAAACATATGTATGTAGAAAAGTAACATTCTCTCACACTACTTCTTAGATTTCTCTTTTTCTGTTACAGCTTTATCTTCCTCCTAACCTCTACCCTGTTAGATGAAGTAAAATAAGTGGTGGCGAAGATATAAAACTTGCCTGTTAAATTAAAAAAAAGATGGAGACACAATTAAGTTACATCTTTTAGAAGATAATTTTGGTTGAGCAAAGATTTATATGTTTTCTTCTATCTTCTGTTGCTTCCATATCAAGAACAGTATGTCATGTGATCTTATGACAGTGGTCAAGAAAGAGCCAAGGCCGCTGGCCACTGAAGTGTTTCCTCCCCTTGTGTCTATGCTGGAGGGTTGGTCATTCCTGAATCCTTGTTGACATATCAGTTCCCCTTGGCCTTGCAGCCTATAGAGGCATCTGTTGCTGTCAACTTCTGATCTTGCCATTGCCTCTTCCGGACCCCTAACCACAGCCCTTGCCCAACACCACTAGGGCATCACACAAATACATTTCAATCCCCTACAGACCACACATAGGCTTAGAGGTTGAACACCCTTATTCTACCTCATCTCTTTTCAAGAGCTGCCCTATTTATCAAAACCACATTGCACATGGCACTGAGAAAAGCGATTAAGAAACTGAACCATTAGTTCTGGTATTCTCTGCTTTCCCCATGTCTTTCTACATGGTTTTTCAGCTCTCTGCCCTCATTCAACATTTAGTTTCAAGACAGAGGATTTCATTTGATTTTCTCATCCTATCTTACCTTCTTCTCTTCTTCCCACATTCCTCTAAGGAGGAAAGGGATGGCATTTTTCCCCTTTCCACATGGTAGGTACTCCTTTGTGTCATATCCTCAGGTCTAGCTACTCCTGATTTATAATAACCTTGAGGCTCAGATTCACCAACCTCAGCTCCCATTATTCAAGCAGAACATAACTAGAGACCAGAGATTACCAAGCCCCAAAAAATTATTAGTTTACTATTCTAAAAAAAATATATAAACTACAATTAGTTTACTCAAAATATCCCTTAACCTATGAATTAATTTTTCTAAATTGAAGGCCAAAATGTCTGAAGAAATTGATACAAATTTTTTATTCCTTCATCACGATTCTTTGCATCTACATATTATTTCACAAGTTTTCAGATAAAATGAGATACTGTATGCGAAACTGACATGTGAAACCACTGTTGTGATATAGGCAGAGTAGAGATTAATATTCCTTTTCTTTACAAAGCAAGACACCAAAGATTAGGGAAGTTCAGGTCAAAAATGCTAATAAATGGGAGAAATGGGTCCAAAACTCAGGCTGCCTTCATCATGATTTAGTGTCTTTCAATATTCCATGCTTCCAGCTGCTGCATCCCAAATTTCTTCCCAGCTGCCTTCTACCTCAGATTTGTGTAGGACACCAAATCTCACATGGAGAAGAGGAAATCCTAAGTGATCTCTTTAACACTTTGTCATCAGCAGTCTAAGAACAATCTACTCTTTGTTGCTAAAGTTTCAAACATAAAATAGCCACTAAAGCAATAATTCATAACAAGCAATTTATTTCCTGCATGCCTACTTAATATACCCCTTATGTGCACAAAATTACTAATTTCTAGTTGTTCAGAAGTCTAATTTTTAAAGTCATTCCCTTGATGTTATGGCTTATAACTTGTATCTTAAAATGGCTACTCAAGTCCTGTTTGCTAAACGATTATGGGGAGAAGAAGGAGAAGGAGAAGGAGAAGAAAGTATCCCCAAATCACTGTCAAATGGATGCTCCAATACAGAACCTTAACATTAGCTCTTTCAGTGACCAATCCTCTCTACCCAGTCTTCCCCGGTCAGTCCCTTCAGCCATGTTCTCATTTCATTCCACATTCATCCAGCTAGACTGTAAATTCCTTGAGGCCAGGGGCAGTGTCTCACTCATCCTTGCCTTCTTCTACTTTGCCACCATCCATACCCTTGTTCCCTGCACATTATTTCCCACAGAACAGAATTCAGTCAACATGTTATCAAAAGACTATTCATGAGATCCCTGGGGAAAATTTAACACTGTTTCTAATTCCAGATAAACATATCTTCTTAAACTCTGAACCTCCTATTCTCTATTAAAAGTATTTTTGAAAAGTTGTATTCCTTTCTAAGATATGAAGAAAAAAGAATCAGGCACTGTTGATGGGAATGAATATTGGTACAGCCACTGTGGAAAACAGTGTAGAGGTTGCTTAATGTTAAAAATAGAGCTACCATATGATTCAGTAATTCTGCTATTTATTCAAAGCAAAAAAAAGCACTAATTCAAAAGATATATGCACCAGTATGTTTACTGCAGTATTTATAATACCCAAGACATGGAGCAACCCAAGTGTCCTTCCATAGAAAAATGGATAAAAAGATGTGGTGTGTGTATGCGTATATGTATGTGCATGCATAGGAGCATAGACACACACACACACACACACACACACACACACAGATTACTTAGCCATAAAAAATAATGAAATATTGTCATTTGCAACAACATGGATGGACCTAGAAGGTATAATGCTAAGTAAGTCAATCAGAGAAAGACAAGTATCATTTGATTTTACTTGTATGTGGAATTTAAGAAACAAAACAAATGGACAAAAAGAGAGAAAGAGACAAACAAACCAAAGGACAAAGAACTAACTGGTGGTTGTCAGAGGGGAAATGGGTGGAGGGATGAATGAAATAGATGAAGGGGATTAAGACTACACTTAACTTGATGGGCACAGAATAATGTATAGAATCACAGAATCCTATTGTACACCTAAAACTAACAAAAAATGGTATGTTAATTTCAATACAATTTAAAGAAAAAAATTAAAAATGAGTATCGTTCATTTCATAGCTCATGTATGGATGGCATTTTCATAGTCATCAAAAACTATGCCTCTTGTTCTTCCCCCATAGACCTGTATTAGTGGTGAGGAAACAGTCAAGTGTGTGTGTGGTAGGAACAGAACGAAAAAGGTGATAAATCCATCTTTTGTAGTGTGAAGCTAAAAAAAATGGAAGAACACAATAATTCAAACATGTTATTTAGAAATGCAGAGGCAAATTCTAAAATAAATAATTACCTAAAAGGGGTACAAAAGTTGCCTTTGGAAGAGGAAGAATCAGGAAAGAAGAAGCAGAGAACTACTATAGGTCATAAGAAAGCCCTTGACATAGTTTAAAGAGTCAACACTACAAGTATAACTTTTATAAAAATAACCAAAAATAAAAATGTTTATGTGAAAAAGTAAGAAAAAGTAAAAAATTAAAAAAAAACAATGGAGCAGGAGATGTGACAGAAGAGTAGGAGAAACCTAGGCTCACCTCTTCCCATGAATACAACTTGATAACTATCAAAGCATCTCATATTCCCAAAAATCAATCCGAGGACTGTCAGAACAACCTCCACAGCTAAAATAGAGAAGAGGCCATATTGAAGAAGGTAGGAAGTGTGGAGACACGGTTTGGGAGAAAAACAGCTCATGGCAGCTGTGGTGAGGAGAGAGCCACAATCATGGAAAAGGGTGAGAGACAGACTAACACACAGGGGAGCTCAAAGGGAAAACAATTTTCCATAGCAATTGGCTTGGAACTCAAGAGGGGCCCAAATTTGTAAGCTCTGGCAACCAGCAGGGCATAAACCCTGGTGTTGTAAAGGTCAGTGGGCTTGGTTTGGGGAGATCCTGGAGGCATTGGGGATGCTCTTGGAGAGAAAGCAGCATGAACACTTTTCAGACACACAGCATGGTAACAGTGATCTAAAGAGTGACTGCAGTTGTCAGGTTATTTGCTTATCTCAGAGCATGCTCCAGAGAAACAGCATTCATGGAGAAACCCCTCAGGAACAAAGAAACTGGCAGGCACCATTTCTCTCTTTCTCCTCTCAGCATAGACACAGAGTCATCTGCAGGAACCAACCCAGGATCAACACTATCTAACTTGATTACACCAAGCCCCATCCCACTGCACTCTGGTGGAACCACTCTTCCCAATTATGCTTGTCTCAGTTCCAGCACAGCATGCCCCCTCCTACAGAAGATACCCAAACCCCTGCCCGCACCGTGTCTCCTAATGCAGAAGTTTCACAGAGCCTTGGTTCTGGAGTTCATGGTGACAGGTCTCATTTTTCAAGCAGACCAGAACATGCCTAGTTAAAACACACCATATTTAGGTCAGGGACTAAATGCTGCCCACAACAGGCAAAGAGAGGCTCTACAGATGACCGGCATGAAGGATAAAAGTGGCCAGAACAAAATAGCAGAGCACATGGAGGACACATTGGAGATACTCCTGGAAGCATGAGACCCTGGAAAACAGGGGACATTACATGGCAGGGCACTACAGGACCCCTTCTTCATAAGGCCATAACCCTCAAGAACAGGAGATGTAGCTGACTTCCTAACACAGAGAAACAAGCACAGAGACTTAGACAAAATGAGAAGACAGAGCAATTTATCCCAAATGAAAGAACAGAATAAAACCACAGCAAAAGATCTAAGCAAAACAGACATAAGTAACATAGCTGAAAGCAATGATCATGGGGCACCTAAGTGCCTCAGTCAGTTGAGCATCCAAATCTTGATTTTTGGCTCAGGTCATGCTCTGTGCTGAGTGTGGAGCCTGCTTGGGATTCTCTCTCTCCCCATCTCCTTCTGTCCCTTTACCCTGCTAGCACTCTCTCAAATAAAATTTTTAAAAAATGTTAAAGCAATCATAAGAATACTGACTAAAGAGTTTAAGACATCAGTAAGACCCTCAACACAAAGATTAAAAAAAGAACCAAAGATGAAGAATGTAAAAAAACAAGATTAGAAACATGCCTGATGCAATGAACAGCAGGCTTGAAGAAGCAAAGCAACAAAGTAATGACATAGAAGACAGAAGAATGAAAAGTAACCAAAGTGAACAAGAGAGAGAAAAGAATTATGCAAAATGAAGAATAGACTTAAGAAACTCAGTGATTCCATCAAACGTAATAACATTCATTTCATAGGAGTTCCAGGAGGAGGAGAGAGAGAAAGGGACAAAAAATTTATTTGAAGAAATAGTAACTGATAACTTTCCTAATCTGGGGAAAAAAACAGGTATCTAGATCCATGAGGCACATAGGAGTCCAACAAAATCCACAAATTAGATCCACATATTATAATTAAATTGGCAAAAGATAGTGATAAAGAAAAAAAAAACTATAAGCAGAAAAACAAAAGACATTAACATACAAGGGGAACCCCAAGAATCCAGGAGGGGATTTTTCAGCAGAAACTTCCCAAGCAAGAAGAGAGTGGTAGGATATATTCAAGGTGCTGAATGGGAAAAATCTCCAATCAAGAATACTCTATCCAACCAGATCATCACTCAGAATAAAAGGAAAAATAGAGTTTACCAGATAAACAAAAACTAACAGTGTTCAAGGCCACTAAACCAAGATAGTAGGAAATACTAAAGGGGACTCTCTGAGTGTAAAGGAGGGACCAAAAGTGACAGTATGAAGGTATGAAACACAAAAACAGNAAAAAAAAATCAATCAATCAATCAAGGAACTCACAATATGAAAGGATGTAAAAAAAAATAAATAAATAAATAACATATACCTAAAACGTTAGGAGGAGTAAACAATAGTTCCATCTTAAACAATCTCCAACTTAATATAGGCTATTGAAGAAGAGATTATATACAAACCTAATGGTAGCCATATATCAAAAACCACTGATAAATATGCAATGAATCAAGAGAAATACAATCACTAAAGACAATCAGCAAACCATGAAATGCAAAGACAAGGATCAAAGAAAATCTTCAGAAGCAACAAGTAATAAAATGACAATAAATACACATCTATCAATAATCACTTTGAAACTTTTTTCTCTCCTTCCCTTCCTCCCTTCCCAAGTTCCTCAAGATCCACATATGAGTGAAAACATATGATATCGGTCTTTCTCTGACTGACTTATTTCACTTAGCATAATACCTTCCAGTTCCATCCATGTTGCTGCAAATGGCACTTGTTGGGATGAGCACTAGGTGATGAATGAAAGCCAATTTGACAATAAATTATATTAAATTAAATAAATAAATAAAATAAAACAATGAATGAAAAAAATCACTTTGAATATAAATGGACTAAATACTGTAATCAAAAGACACAGGGTGACAGAATGGATAAAAACATAAGACCCATTCTATATGCTCCTACAACACACTTATTTTAGACCTGAAGACAGCTGCAGATTAAAAGTGAAGGATGGTAAAACAACTATCCTGCAAATGGATGTCAAAAGAAAGGTAGAGCAGTGATACTTATATCATACAAAACAGACTTTAAAACAAAGACTATAACAGGAACAAAAAAGGACACTGTATCATAATAAAGGGGATAATACAACAAGAAGATACAACAATTGTAAATATTTACGCACCAAAAATGGAAGCACCCAAATATGTCAACACTTAGTACAAACATAAAAAATCTATTCATAATAATAGCAGGAGAATTTTATGCTCTATTTACATCAATAGAAAGATTATCTACACAGACAGATTATCTACACAGAAAATCAACAAGGCAACAATGGCTTTGAAAGACACACTAGAACAGGTGGATTCAACAGATACTCAGAATATTCTATTCTAAAACAGCAGAACATGTATTTTAAAGTGCACATGGAACATTCTGGGTAGATTACATATTAACCCACAAAATAGGCCTCCACAACTTCAAGAAAACGAAGTCATACTATGCATATTTTCTGACCACAACACTCTGAAACTAGAAGTCAACCATAAGAAAAATCTGGAGACCACAAATACATGGAGGTTAAATAACATGGTACTAAACAATGAATGAATCAACCTGGAAATAAGAAATAAAAATGCACATGGAAACAAATGAAAACACAACAGTCTAAAATCTTTAGGATGCAGCAAAAGCAGTTCTAAGAAAGCAGTTTCTAGCATTACAGGTCTACCTCAAGAAGTAAGAAAAAAATCTCAAATAAATATATCTAAAGGAGCTAGAAAAGGAAAAACTTAACCATATACCAGCAGAAGGAAGGAAATAATAAAGACCAGAGCAGGAATAAATGATTCGAAACTAAAAAATAAAGAATAGATCAGTGAAACTAGGAGCTGGTTCTTCAGAAGAAAAATAAAATTGATAAACCTCTCACCTTATCAAGAAAAAAAAAGGACATGGGCACCTGAGTGGCTTAGTCGGTTGAGCGTCCGACTTTCGCTTAGGTCATGATCTCGCGGTTCGTGGGTTCGAGCCCCGCGTTGGGCTCTGTGCTGACTGCCAGCTCAGAGTCTGGAGCCTATTTCAGAGTCTGTATCTCCCTCTCTCTCTGACCCTCCCCTGCTCATGCTGTCTCTCTCTCTCTCTCTCTCTCCTAGAAATAAATAAAAATATTTTAAAAAAAAAGAAAAAAGAAAAATAGGACTCAAAAATCACAAGTGAGGGAAGAAAAACAACCAATGACACAGATACACAATTTTAAGAGATTATGAAAAATTATATGCCAACAAATTGGACAACCTACAAGAAATAAATGATTTCGCAGAAACGTGTAACCCACTAAAACTAAAATAGGAAGACATAAAAAATCTGAAGAGACCCATAATCAGCAATGAAATTGAATCAGTAATCAAAAAACTTCCCACAGGGTCACCTGGGTGGCCCAGTCAATTGAGCATCTGACTCTTGATCTCAGCTCAGCTCTTGATTTCAGGGTCATGAGTTCAAGACCCACATTGGGCTCCATACTGCGTAAAGAGCCTACTTAAACAAACAAACCTCCCAACAAAGAAAAGTCCAGGAATAGATGGCTTCACAGAGGAATTCTACCAAACATTTAAAGAAGAGTTCATACCTATTTCTTTAAGTTTATTTATTTTGAAAGAGAAGGAGAGAGAGCACAAAAGCAGGGGTGGTATAAAAGGAGAGGGAAAGAGAGAGAATCCCATGGAGGCTCCATGCTGTCAGTACAGAGCCCAGTCGCAGGCTCAAATGCACAAACTGTTGAGATCATGACCTTAGTGGAGATCAAGGGCCAGAGGCTTAACTGACTGAGCTACCCAGGTGCCCCAAAACCCATTCTTTTCAAACTATTCCAGAAAATATCAAAGGAAAGAAAACTGCCAAATTAGTTCTATGAGGCCAACATTACCCTGATACCACAACCAGATAAAGACATCACAAAAAAAAAAGAAAGAAAAAAAAAAGAAAAGAAAACAACAGGCCAATATCCCTGATGAACAGAGACGCAAAAATCTTTAACAACATACTAACAGGGCACCTGGGTGGCTCAGTCGGTTGAGTGTCTGACTTCAGCTCAGGTCATGATCTCACAGTTCGTGGGTTCAAGCCCCATGTCAGGCTCTGTGCTGACAGCTAGCTCAGAGCCTGGAGCCTGCTTCAGATTCTGTATCTCCTTCTCTCTTTGACCCTTCCCTGCTCATACTGTTTCTCTCTCTCCCAGAAATAAATAAGACATTAAAAATTAAAGAAAAAAAAACCAATTACAAAATACTAACAAACCACATCCAGCAATACATTAAAAAGTCATTCACCATGATCAAGTGGGATTTATTCCTGGATTGCAAGGGTGGTTCAATATTTGTAAATCAATCAACATGATACATTACATCAGTAAGAGAATGGATAAGAACCATATGGTCACTTTAACAGACGCAAAAAAAAAAAAAAGGCATTTGACAAAGTACATCCATTCATGATAAAACTCCTCAACAAAGTAGGTCTAGAGAGAACATGCCTCAACATAATAAAGTCCATGTATAAAAAACCCACAGCTAACATCATCCATAATAGGGAAAAAGCCCTTAGTTTTTCCACAAGGTCAGAAATAAGATAATAATGGCCACTCCCACCACTTTTATTCAACAGAGTACTGGAAGTCCTAGCCACAGCAATCAGACAACACAAAGAAGTAAAAGGCATCCAAACTGGTAAGGAAAAAGTAAAGCTGTCACTATGTGCAGATAATACGATAGTATATATAGTAAACCCAAAAGACTGCACCAAAAACCTGCAAGAACTGATCAATGAATTCAGTAGTTCACAGGATACAAAACTTAATGTACAGAAATCCATTACATTCTACACACCAATAATGAAGCAGGAGAAAAATTAAGAAAATAATCTCATTTACAATTGCATCAACAATAAGATACCTACGAATAAACCTAACCAAAGAGGTTAAGAAAAAAAAGACTTGTACTCTGAGAACCATAAAACACTGATGAAGGAATTAAAGAGGACAGANGGCTCTTGGAGGCTGGACTTCAGAGCAGCGGCGCGCCTGCCGCCATTGTGGCTCCGGGGCGGCTGGGGCCCCTGAAAGAGCCGCGTGANAGAACATAGGGAGTAACTTCTTTGACATCAGCCATAGCAACTTCTTTCTAGATAGGTCTTCTGAGGCAAGGGAAATAAGAACAAAAATAAACTATTGGGACTACATCAAAATAAGAAGCTTCTGCACAGTGTAGGAAACAACTAAACTAAAAGGCAACCTACAGAATGGGTGAAGATATTTGCAAACAATATATCCAATAAAAGGTTAGTATCCAAAATATGTAAACAACATATACAACTCAAAACCCCCAAAATAAGCCAATTAAAACCTAGGCAGAAGACATGAATAGACATTTCTCAAAAGAAGACATACAGATGGCCAGCAAACATGTGAAAAGTTACTCAACATCATTTGCCACCAGAGAAATGGAAATCAAAGCTATCATGAGACATTACCTCACACCTGTCAGAATGGCTAAACTCAACAACACAAGAAACAACAAATGTTGGTGAGGATGTGGAGAAAGGGAACCCTCATGCATTGTTGGTGAAAATGTAAACTGATGCAGCCACTGTGGAAAATAGCATGGAAGCTCTCAAAAAGTTAAAAATAGAACAACTCTGCAATTCATCAGTTGTACTACTGGGTATTTACCCCCAAAATACAGAAACACAAATTAGAAGGGATACAAACACCCCTATGTTTATAGAGCATTATCAACAATAGCCAAGTTATGGAAGCAGCTCATGTCCATCAATAGATGAAGGGATAAAGAAATGGTGTATACATGGGGACCTGGGTGGCTCAGTCAGTTGAGCATCTGACTTTGGCTCAGGTCATGATCTCACCATTTGTGGATTCGGACCCCATGTCAGGCTCTGTGCCAACAGCTAGTTCAGAGCTTGTAGCCTGCTTCAGATTCTGCATCCCCCTCTCTCTCTGGCCCTCCCCTGCTCACACTGGCTCTCTCTCAGAAATAAATAAAACATTTAAAAAAATTTTTTTAAAAAGAAATGGTGTATACGTACACAATGGAATATTATTCAGCTATAAAAAATGAAATCTTGCCATTCTATACAGCATGGATGGAGCTATATTGTATAATGCTAAGTGAAATAAGTTAGAAAAAGACCAATGTCATATAATTTTAATCACATGTGGAAGTTAAGACACAAAACAAGCAAAGGGAAAAAAAAAAAGGAAACAAGAAACAGACTCTTAATTATAGAGGACTGATGGTTACCAGAGGGGAGGGGGATGGGAGTCGGGTTAAGTAGCTGATGCAGATTAAGGAGTACACATGTCATGAGGAGTACTAGGTGTTTTACGCAATTGTTGAATCACTACACTGTAACCTGAAACTACTATACTACTGTATATTAATTGGCATTAAGAAATAAAGGGGCACCTGGGTGACTCAGTCAGTTAAGCACCAGACTTTGCTTGGGTCATGATCTCATGGTCCCTGAGTTCAAGCTCTGTGTCAGGCTCTGCACTGACAGTTCAGAGCCTGGAGCCTGCTTCAAATTCTGTGTCTCCCTCTCTCTCTCTGCCCCTTATCTGCTCATGCTCTGTCTGTCTGTCAATCTCTTTCTCTCTCAAAAATAAACATTAAAATATTTTTAAGACTTAAATAAAAGGCCGTAGCCTTTTAATGAAAGGGAACATACAACCTTTTTCACTTTTACATTCTCATAAAAATCCCAACTCATCTACAATTTTTAAAATACTAATTCACTTAACACCTTGCCATACAGCCATGCATCCCTTCTTCACAATTGAAGATATTCATTTTATATTTGTACTTCAATGTATATATTCCAAGCTTTTACAAAAATAATTTAAACCAGATATATTTTAAAGGCACAATTTCCTCCTGGGAATACAAGCAGACAGATCTTAAATAAATGTACAAAGAGTCAAATAGTTAAAACATATACATGTTGATGAGATAAGAGCATTCCACAGGCAAAACAAGGAAGAGAAAACCGCACCAAGTGTGCAGAACAGACATGCGAGAGAAATCAGTGCCTCTCTAAGAGTGATTAAGGAAGGAAGGTTGCAAAATGGTGTTTGGGATTTGCTCCAAGTAGAAAGGCCCAATGCCTTTGAAAGAAGCCTAGTTTAATGGAAAAGAAGGTTTTCAAGTTTTAGAACTTAAAGAGACCTCAGATTTACAAGTTCAGGTCCTTATTTCAAGTATGACAAAATAAAATGTCCACACTTTGTCTATCAGGTTAATGTTTTCTGAGCAGACCCTAAAGCCAACTAGGGAGAGGAGTTTGGTTTTCCCTCAACTCCATGCTCATACACAAATAAAATGCATTGCTGCCTCCTGGCCTGACTTATCTGGGGATACCACCTACGACCTTTAAGAGCAACAGCATAACCTGCAATGCTCTGGGTGTTTCCCTCGTGATCCTCACTGCCTTTCCCCATGTCCTAGGTCACATGTTGATTATGTGACAGAATTAGGAAGAATATTTGTATTCTAAATCTCAGAACTTTTCCCCCCAACCAACAGCATCTCAGGAATAGATTCGACACACACAGAGCCAGTAATTTATATTCATAAAGTGTCTCTTTTCATGTAGAGCATTTCACTATAGTTTCAGGAAATAAACACAGGTATTTTTCTTCATTTATGAAAACATCCACCATTTATGTCTGAATTTTATAGTCCAGGCACCCACCTTTCCCCTCAGAATACCACCAACATACAGCAGTTTCAGTATCTGTTGCATAGACCCAATGTTCATTATCCCAACTAAAATGGACTTACGCCCACTAGGCATAACTTCTTTGTGAGCAAAAGATGGCCTAGTACTTTCCTACTGCCCAATAACAATAAATGATGATCTTAATGACATTGAGGATCTTGGACCCAAGAACGCAGTTTAATAAAAACTTATGAAAAAGTTTACTTCTACAGTATCACTGTAAAGGTTAAATAACACATCTGTTGACTGTTTCCTTATTGGTTATGCTGATTTCAAACTAGTCTGATGTGTTTCATTTGCATATATAAAATATTTAGTGATAATTGATAGCTTAGCCTGACTTATTTAGGTGGTCTCTATTGAAACACTTCTATAAAACTTAATATAATTTTCAAGCACTGATAGATCACATTTCTTCCAGTTTGCTAGTTTTTACTCAGTACCACTTTTTGCTCTGAAAATCTCAAGGAAACCCTTTGAGATTTTCCACACATAAAAGAAAACCAGCAGAGTGGTAGTTGCTTTATATATTCTACTTAACAAAATCTGTTTATTTTAACCTGTTTTCTATTTCAGCTGTAAACAATGTTTAATCAAAACAATATATGACAGGTGCATAAAATAAATTACAAAACTTTGTAACCTCTCTAAAAGTATAATGGAACATTCATAACCCTAGAATCTATTCAAAAATATCAAACATTCTGTCTTCTTTCAGCAAGTGTTAACACACATCCCTGAGATTGGGCAAAAGCTGCTGTGAGCTCTGTAGTTCAAAGACATAGGTTGTAGTAAAGAGCAGCTCGGCTGAACACCTGAGTGACAATCAGAATCTGCAATTTCTCTGTTCTAAGATTTAGCCTTTTTTCCCCCCTCACGAATGCAGTTGCATTCTCTCCCTGATAATTGCCATCTTTTTTGTAGTATAGTTCATTGTATACATTTTACTTTTACAAAGAGAATTAGAACTGTTTGGTATCATGTATTGTTCTCATAACCTAAAATAACTAGAAACAGTGTTGAGAATGGCACAATTAATTTGGTTTGAATTACAAAAAGAAAATGGACTACTGCAGATTGAAAGTTCAGACAAAAATACACGTTAGATGTATTTCAATTACTCAGGTAGCAAATTATGGAAACATGTGCCAAGGGAAATAGAATTTGGAGAAATATCACACAAGGTTCAGGAAATCTAACTAGAATATTGATCTTGAATAGGTCACTTAGGTGAAAGTATGGGAGGTCATTTAAGAAGTCAATAATAAGCTGGAAGTATATATAAAATCACAAGAAAAAAATAAGGAAAACTTACTTGTACCCGTTTGTAAACTAGCCATAATTTGCCAGTACATTTATTGGTTGTAATATAGAGCAAATGACAATACCTTAATTATTTAATATCAATATACCTGTACTACTGCTGTTGACATTTTGTTGATAGCATAATCTAGTTTTAAGAAAAAGCATTTCCAGTTTCACTTTATCATCATTGGCTTTTATCATAGTAGGCAGAGATTCTGATGCACAGTTACTTGTAAACATTAATCTGGTCACATATTCTACTTGTTTAGAAAGTCTTTGGAGTAGAATATAATTGTATATGCTCTTGTTGCAAAACAAATTTTTGCACTGTTATTTATTCCTCCTTACAAAAGTTATGGAAGTACAGAACAAATAATTAATAAAACTTGATTAGAAACATTCATTATAAGCATGTCTTGATATGTACATGTTTCAAGTTTCAGATTGTTAATGCCAAAAAATGATATTACTCTAACAAAAACATTGGTATTTCAATGCCTAAGAATATATACTGAAATACTAAAAACTCCGAGTATTAAAAAATATTTGATCCAATTCTCCCCTTGTATGGATATCAACGAAAATCATCCCCATGTGTGTCCCTAAGCACAAAGTTTGCATTAGTTTGTCTATGTGTGATTACACTTTTCCCTCAAGGCAGGGCAGAAATGGCTTGTAGGGAATTTAATATTGGTTACGATCACTATTGGCATTACAAGCAACCAAGCTATACCTAGAGCTGAGGTATCAAATTCACTGCTGCAATTTGACTGGTAGAGGAGTTATTTTTTCTTTTTCCTAAGTTTTATTCAGTTGCCAACATTTAAAAATTGTTAGATTTCACATTAAAAAGTCCATCTTTTCCATGAAAATCTCAACTTCTAGTTTTTCTTGAAAACTCCATTCCTACTTGGCAACAAAAAGCTATCACCAGGACCCCGTTGAGAAAGAGCTTGTGTTCCCTTAGTGACCACAGCTTGCACCCAATACAGTTGACTTGATTAGATTAACTACCTGTGCCTATGGGGGCGTTACAGTTTGCCAATCATGAACTATAGGTATACTGGATGCGTCAATGCTGGGACCATAAGGAATGCTGGAGTCTAAATGTGCGGAGACTACTGAACCATTATTAACCTGAGTTTAATATCCTGGGCACAGATCCAAAAAATTCAATGTTGAGGGGGAGGTGTTAGGATCTGTCTACATTTTAGCCTTGTTATTCTCTACCCCTTGCTTTTTCCTGGTCTTTACTGCAATGGAGAAATTTAAGCTTCTCTTCCTTGCTTTGCAGCAACAGCAACAAGCATCTAGCAGCCAACCTGCCATTCCAAGGAGGAAAGAATTTTGCTTATTGTCATAACTTTTTAAAGTCACATTTCTATTCCACTCTTCTAAACTAAAGTTTTCACATATGTTGCCCTCAAAAGGTTTCAAAGACAGCACTATTTGCAAAATATAAACACATAAAAGAATTAGAGCCAAAGAAGTTTACCATATAAAGGACCATAGGTCTTAGTCCATTCAAGATGCTGTAACAAAAATATGATCAACCGGATGTCTTATAAGCAACAAATATTTATTTCTCATGGTACTAGATACTGAGAAGTCTAAGATCATGGCACAGGCAAATGTCCAGTGAAGGCCCACTTCCTAGTTCATGGACCTTACTTTTTTGCTGAGTCCTCATGTTTTGGAAGCGACAAACTAGCTTTCTGATGTCTCATTTATTAGGGCACTAATTCCAATTATGAGGGCTTTGGCATAATGGCCTAATCACATTCCACAGGACCCATCTCCTAATACCATCACCTTTGGCATTAGGATGTCAATATATGAATTTGGGAGGCACAAACATATTCAGACCATAGCACCATATTTCCTTCATTCTTACTATCCCTATCTCTCTTATCAACTTAATGTCATGTTATAAGCCATAACTCTTGGAAATAGTATTAAGAATCAGAAAGATAATCAGCTTCTTACATTTGATCTTATACAAAGAAGTCAGTCTCACCAGTAACCTACCTGACTCTCACCCCCATAACCACCATTTACCCAGCATTTCCCCTTGGTGTAGCATCTTCAGAGTTCAGGAAAAATAAACCACAGGGTAAGGGAGTGATTCATTGTGAGCACAAGTCAGAAATTATTCCTTAGGATCCTAAGTGCTCAGGATGGGCAAGAACAGATAGTTTAAGAGTTGGTCAGGGTATGTAATAAGAAACAATGGCTTGCTTTTACCAGATCCTCTCCCTGGGACCCAAACTAACTACTTAGCATCCTTGGCTACGAACCCTAAGATCATGTGAGGAGTAAATAGATCAAGGTACCAAAATCTACAACTGAACCTGGTGTCAATCAACAAGGCTGAAAAGCAGAACTATCAGCATCAAGCTAATAACACCATTTTCTGCTTCCTTAGATTCTGGTGTGACTATCTACTTGATAGCAATTCCGTCACACTTTGGGTATTACATCAACTTCCACATTTTGAAATTTACATGCTTTCCCAATTAATGAATATAACCACTGGTAAGAAAAATGTAGCTATTAAGGTCATTTTTGTAAGATGAACAATAGATTTAAGAAAAAATACATAGTTTACTGTTCGAATGAATCAGAAATACATCAATTATATTATCTCAACTAAAGCATGAATGAAAGTAAAAATCAGGGGGAAAGTGTCTGAATTTTATTGAAGACAAATACTGCAAAGTTGTTTTAGAAATTCGGGCCATCAGATTCAATCCTCTCAATACTAGATAAAGAGACCATTTGGAATAATACTTTGTTCTAGGGTTGAGTATGTGAATTGAGTTTCTTCTTTGATGCGACTGCTCCCAAAGCTTTCAAACATAACTGATGAATAATCTGCCTTACTATGATTTATACCTGGTTCCTGTGCCTATCATTAAGTTGATAATCAATTAAAATTAGAAAACAATCACAAATAAAAAGTATTGTGTTCTCCTGGGATTCCATGTTCTAAAGCAGCAACTATTAGCAATAATTTCTCCTTTAAAAGAGATTTAGTGAAAAAGATTAAATAATTACATGGGCTTAAAAATATACCCATATTCTACTTATTACCTTACTTTAAAAAAAAAGGCCTTCAAATTAAGAAATGGAAATTCTTTTAAATATCAAACTTAAATACTTTTAGAGGTTTATACATATTAAAAGCTTTTTTAACTTTAAAAAGACAATTTGTATAACCCTAAAAAATCAGCTTATTTTGCTTTTTCTCTCAAAGGAAGCAAACAATGCAAGCTCCAAACTTTGAAAATTCCTTTTAAAGTTTTACACTAAAGCCAGAAATAACACTGACGTAAAGAGAAACTCAAAAGCATTCTAATATAAGAAAGCCTCAGTGAATTTATAGAATTTATTTTTAACCAAATTTACTGCTAAACACATGCACAGAAAATTTTAAAATTCAAATCTTTTTGCAGGTGTGATTGTCTGCAATTTCTTGGTTTAAAAAAAATCTGTGTTTGAAATGAGCTATTCTTCTAATTAGCAAATTATACTCATGACAGGTGTACCTTCTTCCATGGATTGAACAACTATGTAACTACTTAGCAGCAAGAACCAATCTGTAATTAAAATCCTTCCACCGAAGTGTTAAAAATTCTCCTGAGTGATTCCAGGCATAGCATGCTGAGCAAAGATCGTCAGTCCATAAACAGGAATCTAAACCTCTAAGAATCTGGAGTTTCACTGCTACTAATGAGGAAATTGAAGCACACTATCTTGTCCAACATGGCGGACAATGTGAATCAGTCAGAAACGGGAATTCTATTATTCCAACTAAAGCATGAATGGAAGTAGAGGTTAGGGAGATGGCAGAACAAGAATTCAAGCATCCTGACTCCAACTAAAATGTTTTTCTAAACCATGTTCTCTTCTAATTTTTTCCAGGTGAAGAATATGGGAGCAGAGCAGCGGACATAGAGGCAACTAGGCAAAGGGGTATTTTACACGACCTTATTTTAATGTGAGTTCCTGCTGATTTAAATCCCAGATTGACTTTCCTACGTATTAATGCTATTATGCCGAAGTTTTAAAATCCAAAGACAATATTAAAAGTTATACTCTAAAAAAGGCAAATTATTATAACACAGTAAGAACCCCAAAAGGCAAATTTTACTCTTAAGAATGATAAAGCTATGTAGAACTAATACCCCCAGGTAATTCCCTGCATATGTAAACATGCACATCTGAATCCCAAACCCTGTGCAGCTGACTAGGTTTGTACTTATTGCTGTCTGTTTGCATGTTTTTCCAACTCCATGCTTTGTACACCACACCCCATGGACACAGCACGTTTGTAGATGGCATCAAATCAACAGCCAGGTGAGACTATTCTATAACAGAAGGACCACATGATATTTGACATATAATTGGGGGAAAACCAGATGCAGTTATTCTCCAAATATCATCTTTCTTTTTGAAGATATGCCTGAATTAGTAGGTTTTGGATTAAAGTGGGTTTTTTTTTCTTTTTGGACTGCTCTTTTTTCAAATATTTTCAACAATTTGGAGCACTTAATGTCTGTTACAGACAGGAACACCTCATATTAGTACAGCTCCTTTCAGTTCTGGTAGGACTTCAACATTTATTGACTGAGAAGTCTATTTTGTTAAACTATTATTTCAAAACCCTAAGGTGTGACAGCAAATAATCTCTTTCAATAGATCACTGCCTTTATCAATAAGAGAACTCATGTACTAAGAAGAAAATATGTTTAAAGCTATTGGATATATTATATGGAGCTCAAGCTTTCTCTTAAGGAGCCTAACTTTTTAAAAACGCAAGAATTATTTAAATCAATTTCTTATAAACAAAAACAAAAATATCTACCACCCAGTGTGGTAAAATAAAGGAACCCTTAAGTACTCACTGTGCACAATTGGTTCTCTCTGTATCATGTTTGCATTCTCTCTTTGCTCCCCTCCCCTGCTCTCATATTTCCTTCATTTTCCTCATCCAAAACTAATATTACCTCTGACAAGTGAGTGATTTGGTAGGAGAAAAAGTCAGATAGTTTCTCTGAAACATGAAAACAACCTATTGGCTGGTTGTATTCAGTCAATGATTTGTCAATGCAGGGATACATAAACTAAAATGGCTCGAGAAAGCTAACCCTAGTTGTGACTAATTAGCATAATCAATTCAACCAGAATGATCTAAATGTGTCAAAGTATACGCATTGTCCCTCCTGGAATTTTACTTTAATGTAAGTGCATTATGCTATGAAGATTTTTGTTTACATTATGTAAAATTTGTCATGGAAAAATACTAAAACTGTCCTTCCCAGGTGCATACAGGTAATAAAATGATATTGTATAGATATTCCTTTAATGCCTACCATTTATCGTTCAGGTGTTACCAGTCAATTATATTTCTCATTCCTACCTTTAGCAGACACTGCTGGTTGCCTACCTAGTGGAAATTTTCCTCTTCTTGTTAAATGTATCCCAATTTTCTCAAAGTATCAGACAGCCTCATCCTTCATGGTGGTGGTGGGTGAAGAGGTGGAATGCTGATTAATTTAAGCTCATCAGGGTAATTCCATTCTCCTGGCTATGGTCAAAGTAGGCATGGCTACATGACCCAACCACTGGCCAATCTGATTTAAGATTCCAAGCAAAGTTTTTTTCCAAAACATTTGGAAACCCTGTCATGTGTTTGGGCAACATTGAGACAAAAGAAGGAAATCATTGAATTAACCGGTCATGGCAGTGCCATCCACTATACTTCTTGCTTTGTGAGACAATAAAATTCCCGTTATGTTTTAGCCACATTTTCAAATGAGTTTGTTACTTGCAGCCCAAATAATCCTAGCTAATATGATGCCCTTTACAACAAGGGAAAAAAAGCAGTTGTAGATTCCTCCTTGCTTTAGGCAGGAATTGGAGCATGTAAACAATTTAATAAGAGGTATAGAGTATATGTGAGACCATATGTCAATACTTTCACAAACAGAGACTACAGCCATTTAAGAATCTAGTCACATCTTATTTGACCTAATTGAAATGTTCCAAAAGTCTGGAAATAAAGATCTAGTCCATAGTCTTTTTCAAATGTCCAGGCTATCTACTATAGAAGTTTCCTATGTAAATATGTAAATTTCATAAATTTCATACAGTGCTTCTATCAAACATTGTCTGCAAAATAATAGGGTGAAGGGAATCTTCCTATTTTTCTAATTGATTTTGTAGTGAGAAATGTCTTTACCAACTCAAACTAGATCTCAGGTTTAAAATGCACAAAAGATTACATCTTTTTAAGTAGTCTCGGCGTTTTCTCATCTATTTGGAATAGAAGTCACAGGTGTGCTTTGAAGTTTATAAACCATGCCTCAGTACTTTTAAAATAACTTCTGGAAAATGTAAAAAGGAGAAAGTGTGAATCAGCCCATGCTCAGGAAGGTGGGCCATGTTCATCATATTTACTATTATGACATATTAGATTATTTTCTTTCAGTGCTCGAAAGGCACACACTCTCCAAAAGAGAAATACAGTTCTTTATATTTGGTTCACATAATCCAGACCTGCAGTGTCAGTGCCTGAAACAAATTACTGTTTATATTAGAAACTTAGTTTAATAAATTAGGTCTGGTCTATGGACTGTCAAAGTCCTTATAGTCTGCAATTCATATATAACAGATGCCTTTTCCATGACTCTTAACTAGAAGTGGCCAACGTGATTGCTTCCTCCTTGCCATTACTACATTTTGTAGGTTTAGTTATCTACTGCCCACAGAGAATTAAAAACAATTTAAAAGGGCATCTGGAATAAAACACTCCAAGGGAAAAAAAAATCTTTCCATATGCAATAACTTTCTGTTTAGGTCTGAGAATTATTCAATAATTGGCACTTGTTTAAATAGACCGTTCAGGATCAGTTTGGTTTTTCAATTTCAGATTGAGTTACAGGACTATTTTTTTCCAAACTCACTTTTGCAAGTCCTAATTTCCAGCACATTTGTGGCACCACTGTGATTAACAGAGTAGCTAATTTTTGTATGAGAGACAAACACATTTTTCAGAAGTGTTGTAAATAATTCACTAAATTTTCCACAGATTGTTTATAAATTATGAATTTTAGCTTACTTGCCCTAGTTTAGAAAATATACCGGTAAACAGGAGAGCGAAAAGCAGTAATTTTAGTTTATGAATTTATACAATTTAATTTTCATGAGAAACCTGGGTTCCTCCATCTTTTATGCCACTTTCCTCACCAATGTCCTTTTAAGAGTTGGACCAAGAAATATGGGCCTGCCACTTACGGAATCTCTACCTTTTGCGTTGTTTGCACTCGTTACAGGAACAGTTGTTGCATAAAAAGTTAATAATGACACTCACATATAAGATTAAATAATAAGGCCACAGAAGCTTACTCAACTCAAATCAACGGTTACAAATTCAGACATATGGACACTTTAACCACTGTTGTTTTCCTTTCTAAGCTCCACTTTGAAATGTTACAATGTCCTTCCTCTTGAGTTGTTTGGTCAGCAAACTCAATTCTAGAATTTCTATGCAAAGGATTAATCAAGAATAGTGTATTAGCTCACATCTTGAGAACTAGACAGAGAAGATGCTCAGTGACATTTTAACACTTATGTCACTACGTTGACATTTCAATAAAGAAAATTATTCTCGGTGTGAAATGAGATGATTTCCTTAGAACACCACTACCACCAAAAACGTCAAGCAAAATTTGTAAAATCTTGCAGGTTTGAAGCATTCTCAGTAGATACTGAATCATTTTAAATATAAAACTATTAGCCCGTTGAAACAATGAAAGGCAGGTACACAATCATCAACGCCTTCTTTACCGGCAACACAGTGATTTGTGAATATGTAATCTTATTTTAAATTTCACTCTTGTTCTTCGATCTTTCAAATGATTATAGTTTTCCTGGAGTGAAAATAACTTAAACTTACTAGACTTTTTAATATCTTTACAGCCAAACTGCTACAATTCTCACTTTGCTAATCTGTAATTCTCACAGAAGAACTGGCAGCGTTACCCGGCCTTTAGCAAGGACCCTGAAGTGAAATCACTTAAAACTTCCTCTATTTTAATTTCAAATGATATACTCTGTATATAAACCACACAAATATGCTCTACCCGATACATTGACATGTACCTGCGATGTTAACATTTCTTCTTGATCCCCTCGGGCTGTGGACAGTCGTGCATCAGGGAAGACTTGGCTTACTACAGAGCAAGTAGAGCTTAGATTTCGGGAGCTCTTTGCCCTCATACTATTCCTCTGACAGCACTGGCGTTTTAGGTGATTTGACTAACAAGCCACAGCTGAGCAGGGCAGCGATGAGATCTGAACCCACGTGCCTGACCTTCAGTCCCGGTTGCCCATAAGATCACCTGGGAAGTTTGGCAGAAATAACATCTCAGGCCCACTCTACATTCTTATCTTATCTGGGTTAGGCCCAAGGCTTCAGTGTTTTTTTCCATCTCCTTGGTGATTCTGACTTGGTCCAGATTTAGAACCACTGGACCACTGCTCTTTGTGTCACAGTTTTACAGTTCACAAAATCAGAATTAAATTTCCAGATTTATCATCACCCTTTCCCAGTCTCTCCTTTGAAAGCAGTTGACAAATGTATTTGAATATTCAGAGAATGAAGCTGAAATTTGAAAAGGAAAAACTTCATTTCATAAGAACCCAACTGTACAGGACCCCTGAGGAACTAGATTATGGCTAGGCACTTGGGTTTAAATAGACATAAACTAATCACAAGAACACATTAACACTTGCTTTTAGCAAGGAAAGTCAAGGGAGAGGACAGGAAGATAAACAAATATTTAGAAAAACTCAATATCTACTTTCCCTTAGAAATCTAGGTCTATAATAGAATACAAAAAATATTAAATATTTTTATACATATAGCAATAGTAACATGTTGCCATCTTTTGCCTAATAAAATGGTAGCTTTGCCGCATTTTTTTAAATTTAAAATATCCTGTATCAATGAGAATTTTAGGAATCTAGACACTCTCATATTCTACTGATGATAATGTTAAATTGATGCAACATTTGCCCCTTGGAGGCTATGATTGTTAATTTTATTCAACTGAATTGGGACATGGGATGCCCAGATAGGTGATTAAATATTAATCGTGGGTGTGTGTCTGTGAGGGTGTTTCCAGAAGAGAAAAAAATTCGAATTGGTGAACTGACTAAAGCAGATGGTCCTCCCCAATCTGAGTAGACTTCATCCATTTCCATTGAGGGCCAGAATAGAACAAAAAGGCACAGGAAGTTTGCACTAATCTTCTCTCTGTCTCTCTCTGTCTCTGTCTCTCTCTCCCTCTTTGTGCTTGACTGTTGAACTGAAACATCAATCTTTTCCAGCTCATGGAGTTCCTGGTTCCTAAGCCTTCAGACTGACTGAAATTAATATTATGGGTAGCTCCTAGATTTTGGCTTGGGATTAGTGTTAATTTATCCCAATTTACTAAGAATTTAGAATGCTATCAATATTGCTTCCTGAGGAGAGAAGCATAAATGCTTGTGAGAACAATGAAGGGTCCACAGTAAGTTAAACAGGCTGTCAGGTCACAATAGAGGAAAAGGAAAAGAAAGTGTATTGAGTGCCAACAACAAACTAAACCCTAGTTATTTTTCATCCATCACCTAATTTACTCCCCTCTGCAGCCCTAGAAGTTATATACGCTCCAAATTTCCCATTTTACAGGTGAAAACACTGAGTCTCAGAGCAGTTAACCAATTTATACCTAACGTCCAAACCTATAGTTTCAAAACCATGCAGTTTCACAGTAGCTCACTATCCTCCCCTGTGAAAGCAGTAAAAGGCCCTGTGATTCCCAACTTCAACCAATAACTTGGAAATTCCCCTTTTAGAGGCCAAATGGAGATTCAGATCAAAACATAATTAGAACACTTCATTATGATGGCATCTAGGACCCTGTAAAGACCTTCAGCCACAGTCTTCCCAAGGAGCAGCTTCAGGGACTCACCCTACGAGCCTCTGAGCCTCCCCATGGGTGAAGCAACACATGATTAACCCCTCTGAGCTGGTTGAAATGAAGTCTTAGTGCAAATCACTCTCTCAAATCATTTGATCTAGATCTGATATTTAAAATATCTGACACATGAAATGTTATAAAACCAAAGCCATTAAGGAAAATTTGCCATCGCTACAATGTTAAGCTGAAATGAGGTCTCAGGATAAACAAACAAACAAACAAACAGATGTTTCTATACCATCTTGGGTCCAGATTTTAACCAAAAGTTATAATATAAGCAAAGGAAACCACCAGTGCTTAAAATTTCACATCAGCCGGTAGGAAAGATCGTATTAATTAGACTGTCAATTTTCAATATGTGACATCTTTTATGTTTCTTAACATTTCCAATATAAGCCTGGGAACTTGAATAAAAACAATTTCTCTTCAAACCGATGATCCTTTCAGACTGTGCATACTTAGCACAATATAAATGTTGGTTTATTATATTCAAAAATTAAACTCCAGCTAAAAACAATACACCATGAAGGAAGAGTCCATATTATATTTTTAAACACAATTTTGATTACATTTAATGTATCATTCCACTTAGAATGGTCCAGTAAATAACACTAGAGTATATCCATAGTGATTCAATTAAATTATTTAAAATCAATGACTACTGATAAAAAAGTAAGTGTTTTATTCTTGCATCTAACATTCTACTTCACTAAAACAACAATAGAAACCTCCTTAGAATTATCTTTTATGAATGCAAAATACGAGCACCTGGGTGGCTCAGTGCATTAAGGATCTGACTCTTGATATCCACTCATGTCATGATCTCACAGTTTGCGAGATTGAGCCCTGTGTTGGGCTCTGCATTGACAGTGAGGAGCCTACTTGGGATTCACTCTCTCCCTCGCTCTCTGCCCCTCCCCCGCTTGCTCACATGCTCTCTCAAAATAAGAAAACATTTTTTACAAAGAATGTAAAATATTTCATTATTCTGAAACCCAATGTATTATTATTTCTCAACAAGGCTACAGGTTAGTTTCCAGAAAGCTGAGGAAAGACCTTCCTCAATAATGTCGCAGGACCAGAAATCTCCAGTATAAACATCATTTCTAAAACATCTCTAAAAAAAATAAATAAATAAAAAATAAAACATCTCTAAAGGACAAATATTGTAATTTCTCTGAAGAGCTCATATTGTAGAATAAATGGATCCATTTCTATCATTGCTCACCTAACACTGTAGTGGTCCCTGGGGGATCAGGACATGAGTACATTCTGATAGGAAATGCATACTGTGGTACCACAATGAAACCTTGGGAGAGGCAGAATGAAGGAGCAGCTTTTTTTTTTTTTCTCCAATCGATGCATAAAGGTTTGTAAACGCATTTTCCTCATTTGACATGATAGTTTAGGACATGACTTCAAGTATTTCTTTTCTTTTCTTTCTCTACTAATTGTCCATTACTTTGTTGTAAGTTTTATTTAGCATTAATCTTTTATGTCCATATTTATAATGCTTTAAGCATCCTTTCTTCAGCTTCTTTGGAAATCAAAGTCATGTCAATAGATTCAAAGTATGCAAACACTTCAAATGATCCTGGGGACACTGACCTGAAATAGTCTTGGAATGAAGCTAACAGGAGAAGTTTAGTGTGCTGTTGGTACAAATTAGAACAGATATGAACATGGTTTTCCTATTGCTAAAAAGTTAGGCATCATTGTACCACTACTTTCTACCCTCACCTATCACCAGCATTCTTTAAATTTTTAATTGTAATTCTTCTCATGTTCACAATGATAAAAGTAAAATGTGTTCCTAACACAAACCTCAAATGAAAGTCTATAATCTTTGAAATAACTTATAGAAAATGAATCATGCTACTTTATTCATTTTTAGCTTTCTTTATGCTATAATCGCAAATACTTAAAAGACAGCTGGTACAAGCCGACTCCAAATGAGAAATTTATACTTTACATTTTAGTAAAATAAGTTATTTTAAAACTTGATCCCATGTTTTCTTGAACACCTAGGCACATCTCTTGTTTGAATTTTTTATTAGAACTCCTTTCTGACACAATACTAACCTAACCATGCAATATCTTAATGAATTTAGCCTTTTTACAATTTCTTTTTCAGCAAATAATCTTATTTTTGAGAGAGAGAGAGAGAGAGAGAGAGAGAGAGTGGTGGAGAGGCAGAGAGAGAGGGAGACACCAAATCTGAAGAAGGCTCCAGACTCTGAGCTGTAAGCACAGAGCCCAATGCAGGGCTTGAACTCGCTTGAACCTCGAGATCATGACCTGAGCCGGTTAGTTGATTAATCTACTGAGCCACCCAGGTGCCCATTAACCTTTTAATAATTTCTAAATACAGCATCTAACATGTTTTCTTAGTTTGTATATTTACAATAGAATGAATAGCTTAGTTTTTATTTAGCTGCCATTTTCTCTTTTTACCTTAAAACCCCCAAAATAAGTGCTTGGATACTTTTTGCTCTTCTCCTAGTTATATCTTTGAATTCCCTAAATTTTTACCTTATTGTATGCATAATTAATCTCAACATCATGTACCAGCCCTATGAGGCTCTCATTCTCCTAGTGTAAGTTTGGCAGAATTTCTGCATGGAAGAAATGAATTTAGAGAAAACTGTTTCAGAAAATATTAATATACTATACATTCTCCCCCTTGTTTGTATCTGCTTGGAGTAGAATCTCCATAGTTTATTGCCATGTATACTAATATTCAAACACTATTAACTAACCTAAAAAGGATTTATAATTATGGATTTTTGTTTAACAAGTAAAGAATAATCATTAATGATGTGTCTCTGAAATAATACTCCAAGACAAATAAGGAATTGAAACCAAAAATATACATGATGAGTCAGTTTCATTTACTTAGGCATGTCCCACCTTGGTCTATAAAGCATTATATGGCAAAAAGTCTGGATTCACTCTCTTAAGCAACTATGACTACAGGGAGAAAAGATAAGGTTAGGGATAAGATGCCTGTAATTCATATAAAATAAAAACATTTAGCAGTTTTATAAAAGTACCATACTAGTGGAGTCTTAATAATTTCCCTCTCTCTCTCTCTCCTTCTGCCTCCCTCCCTTTCTCTCTCTCTCTCTCTCTCTCACACACACACACACACACCACAAAGATAACTGATTATTCTTGCTCCTACTTAGCCTGAAGTCTAAGAAATACATGTTAAAAAATAATTGAATGTCAGTCTTATCCCAGGGACACCGAGACAATCATACACAGCCTCAGTTTTAAGGAAATCACAGTGTAGAGGAAGATGGATGAGTGATCCCATTATAGTTGTTCTGACATATTATACTTGTTGAGATAAAAATAAGTATGTAAATAGTCATAATGCAAGACTTCTTATGAGAAGTATACTGAGAATAATCAAGTAATGAGAAATAACAAAGTAAATCATCAGTGTGCCAGCTATGTAAAAATACTGTTCCTATCTTTACAAGGGTTACCCCAAGTGAACTCTGACAGCAACCATACCACCATTTACAGGTAAAGAAACTGAGGCACAGAGAGTTTCAATAGCCTCTCCAGTGACAGTAAGGGACAGAATTAGGATGTGAATGTAGGAGTTCTGTCTCCAAAGATTGTGTTTAACCACAGTCCTCCTCAAAATGCAATGACATCAATGAGAAGGAGATCTCATGACTAGGAAGGGTAGCTGCTGATGGCTCTTGATAGAGGTGGCATATTTCATTTACTGACCAAATATTTGCTGAGTATCAGTTGAGCACAAGGTACTCTGCTAGATGCCAGGGATACACTGGCAAATAAACAACAAAAACACATCAGATAGACCAACTTGAGGGACAGGTAGGATTTACATAAAAAGAGATGAAGCAGCATAGGGATTAGGAATAAAAAGTCATTCCTCTGTGAAAATTACTATATTTACAAATGCACCAATATGGGAATAAGTGATTGCTTCCACATTTAACTGCAGAAAACCTATTAATTAAATTTAAATTCCATTTTATTTATTTTTTGAGTAAAGTTGACACACAATATTACATTAGTTTCGGGTGTACAACACAGTGGTTCAACAAGTTTATACATTATGCTATGCTTACAAATGTAGCTACCATCTGTCCTGATACACCTTTATTATAATATCATTGACTGTACACCTTATGCTGTGCCTCTTATTCCCATGACTTATTCATTCCAGAACTGAAAGCCTGTATCTCCCTTTCTCTTTTGCCTATTTCGCACCTCTCCCTCCCCCTCCTCTGCCAACCATCAGTTTGTTCTGTATTTATGGGTCTGATTCTACTTTTCGTTTATTCATTATTTTTAGATTCCATTTTAAGGGAAAGGAGGAGGGTGAAGAAATCTTTGGACCTCGTGCTAGGTAGCCTCTAAAATGTCCCCAAATAACCCCCAGTTCCTGGTATTTATGCCCTTGTGCAGCCCTGTCCTCAAAAGTAGTCAGGACTGGGGCATCTGGGTAGCTCTGTTGGTTAAGTGTCCAACTTCAGCTCTGGTCATGACCTCATAGTTAATGGGTGGAGCTGTCAGCACAGAGCCTGAGCCTGCTTCAGATGCTCTCTCTCTCGCTCAAAAATAAAATAAACATTAAAAAAAATTTAAACTAGTGAGAACTGAGAAACTCACTTTGAATGGATAGAATATAGCAGAATTGAAAGAGGGTTCCTTCTGATATTAGGTTCTAAAAAGACTGTGGCCTCCATTTTGTGTTGTCTCTCACTCTGTCCTGAGGCACTCACATGGGGGAAAACTGGCTTCCCCGTCATGATGCAGCCTTGAGGAGAGGTCCATGTGCTGAAGAACTGAAACCTTCCAATAACTGGCTGAGTAGTAGATTCAGCTGAATGTGGATTCAGATGCCTCCTCCACACTACTCTTGGCCAGCTGACCCTCAGATAAGACCCCAGCTCCAGATGACAGTTTGAGGACAACTTCATGAGAGAAATGAATCAAAAGCTCCCAGATAATCTGCACCCAGATTCTTAACCTGCAGAAACTGTGAGCTACTGAATATTTGTTCGAAGTTGCTATTTTAATTTGTCACTAGGCCATAAATAACAGTTAAAGCATCTTTCTATAGAACTTGAGCCTCTCCCTGCAATTTTCCTCTTTGACCTACTCATACACAAATTTTCATCATAACATCCTATTTCACAAATGACTTTTACCAAGATTTCTGGAAGGCACTAAGAAAGACGAAGAAAAAAAGAGATATGGGTAAGTAGGGAGGGGGGGAGAGGGAACCAAAGTTACGCAAAGGCATCTGTGAGCATATCATTTGGCTCAGAAAAAAATGAATGAGGTTGTGTATGGAACTACCTGGATATGATCTGTATCTATGTTCTGTAGGTATGTACAATGTTTCTGATAATTCCATAGCTTCTATTTATTATTTTCTGTTTTGTCATGCTTGCACTTTGAATGGGGTGACCCTGTTGGCTGAATCAATTTGAAAATGTGGCCATTTCCTTAGCTGACATTTACTCATTCAAGACTGCTGCTTCTTAATTAATCATTTGATTAATATTATCTGTGGCCCAGAAGTTCAATTAGAGATACACCTTTTTTTATAGACAATAAACAACATGTAACAACTGATGTAACCCAGCATGTATGGGTAGTTAAGTGGGCATTATTTTTTATTTGCTTTCAAACTGCAGAGCAGGCTGAACAATAGGCAATAAACAAGTCATTTTGTATGGCTTTTGTGGGACTTGAAAAGAATTTTGACTTAATGGAAACTGATGTTTTGTTGGGAGCCCTACAAGGGAAGCAATAGAAGACCCACATGGTAAGTGCCCCAAACAGATCTTCACAAACGATAGAGTCACATTTAACTTGAAGATTGGGTGATAAAGGTCAGCTTGTAGTGTAGAATTAATAGGTGGTGTCTCACTAAGACTCTTCACCTCCTGCCTTGAGAAAACTTTCAAGGTTTCTACAGATAAAGAAAAGGACTCAAGGACCAGAGACACCTCAAATACGTAGACGACACTGTCATCTTTTGCTTAAGCTAAAGACCTTGAAGCAATGGTGAAAGAATATAACAGAAGAGCAAAGAATCTGGATCATTATATAAAAGAAGCATATGCAAAATCACATCGAGTACATACATTCAGGAGGGAAAGCTGGCTGCAAAAAAAATTAGGCATTGCAAAGAAGTGTTTGTTGAGGCCATATGGCATATATTGTTACAGCCCAGAAAGGTTCAGAAAGCAAAATAGACCCTTGTTAGAGTCCCTGGGAAGCTGAAAAATGAATTGTTTCCTATATTTAAAGAACTATCTACTAGAAAGAGAGATATGATACTAGCACACTCCTGCTTTTGGCAACTATAGCAAAAGCCACATATTTAACATGGACAGAGAATAAAATTTGTGTAACAAAATAAGAAACACTTTGAGTATGGTACGGTGTGAAGAGACAAAAGAAAATCGTAGTAGCAGAACAAGGTAGACAATTATGGGAAAGGAAAAATCTGACCTCCCTTGGAGATGCGACACAGTAGAGGTACAGAATGAGCCTGTTACACACATGTGGGGACAGCCCTTCCTAGTAGGTTCAAAGACACCAATTAGGTCCCTTCATAAACTCATATCTAAGTCTCTCTAAGTTTATCTGGATAAGAGCCATTAAAGGACATACAGTAAAGACACAAAGTCTGACTTTCTTATGTCCTAGCAGTAGCCTGGACCATGGTTAGATTTCTTTAAACTGTTCCTGTCCCAGACTTGTATTGTTACTGCTTCCTCCTTGGAGTCAGAGGTCTGATAAAAAGTAATATCAGATTCATCAAGTTCCTTGTGCATGGCAAAAGTTCCCCAATATCTTGAAAGATAGAGGATTTTTCTACGATCTTTGAAAAAACATAGAAAAAATATAGAATTTCTCTTGAAGTCAAGTGAGTGAGCAGGTATTGGGATAAATATCACCATAATGAAGGTCCTTTTCACACAACCTCAGGGTAAATATTTGCTGAGTATACTCTTTCACAATGCAAAGCACTGTGGTAAGGGTAATGGTGAATGAAACAGACAAGTTTCCTAGATAAACTTTCAGTTTGATGAGGAAGTGAAGGAAGACTGACAACTAAGTGATGACTAATTAAATAATTATTCAAAGAGATATTAAGCAGGTGTATAAGTTGCAATGGCAGTATATAACAAGTGTACCAAAATAACTGAAGGGTCAGGGAAGACTTGTATAAGTGAGTGCCTTCTAGTGAGGCCTCAAGATTGAAGAAGAGATATTCAGGTGGTAGGAGTGTGTGTGTGTGTGTGTGTGTGTGCATTTGTGCGTGTGTTCACACATTCACTTATACACAAGCCCAGAGAGAAGCAGGGGACAGAAGGAGAATAAGAGAAAGGAAAAGATCTTGAAACCATCTGTAGAGATACAAGAAGTCCAGTACTGACTATAAAAAAAAGGAGGTGGTTGGTGCAATCTATATTGACCTTTGTAGGTCAATATAAAGACTTTGGACTTTATTCCGAGGACAATGGAAAGACATGAAAAATGGTCAGCTGAAAATTTAGCTTCTCTTTCCCTGAGAGAGATTAAGGGAGATAAATATTTTGTAAATATCTAACAATTCTCTGCCTCTGACATAAGAATCTGGAGGATGCAGTCCATATCAAATTCATCTGTGTTTTTTACATTGTGCTTCTCAGGGGAATAAATCAGAGCCAGATTTAACCCTAATACAGTATAAAAAGCCATAGTGCCTTAAGGAAAGAATAGGAAGATACTTTTAGACATCAGTTTTGGAAAAGGTCACTTGCAAAAGGGAATCCGTCTTAGTTTCCTGAAAGATGTTACCTGAAAGGGTTGGATAGTAATCTAAATAATGACTCCCAAATCCCTAGAACCTGTGAATGTCATCTAATATGGGAAAAGGGGCTGTGCAGGTGTGATTAAATTAAGGATCTCGAGATGGACAGATTAGCCTAGATTAACCTTAAGTGTAATCACAAAGGTCATTACAGGAGGGAGGCAAGAAGGTCAAAAGATGAACAAGGCAAAGTGACAGCAGAAACAGGGGAAGTAAAGGCAATATGATGCAGTGCCATGCACCACAGAATGCAGGTGGCATCTGGAAGATGAAAAAAGCAAGGAAACAGATTCTCCCCCAGAGCCTCCAGAAAAATCCTGCCCTGCTGTCAGCATGAATTGAGTCCCATAGAACCTATTTCAAACTTCTGACCTCCTGAACTGTGATAGAGTAAAGTTGTGTTGTTTTAAGCCACTCAATTTGTGGCAGTTTACTATAGCAGCAAAAAGAAACTAATACAATAGGTATGATTTCAACAGAATAGATGGAAAATGTACAATATCACTAGGGTGACTATATACTCCAGATAGCCCAGGGAAGTCTCAGTTAATACTTGCCATCACTGCTTATTTATTAACAGTCACCCCTTTATCTCCTGAAGGTGCTCTGGTTTAGATTATAAATCTGTATAAACAAAGACATTGAGTCAGGTGTTTCAGGTGTTGGGAATAGCAAGCAGGACCAATGGGCTTCCCACGGAAGACCCTCTGCCTTCTATTCCAGGCCACATAAAACCTATCTTATGAATGACCCTAGAAACACCTATTAAAGCCTCAAAGTTACAAATTGATTGATAATATTGCTTGAAAATCTGTTCTTAGATAAGAAGAGGTGGGGAAGAAGAGACACCTAGATACAGGCAAGACTAGAAGGACCACAGTCTATGGAGAATTGATCATTGGAGTCCATGAAATGGTGAAGGAAAATCACAAAATACACACAGTCTGAAAAATTTCACACCAGTCAGATAATCCATGAGCACTGAGTGACAACCCACCCAAGGCTTTAAGATGGCTTCAACGTGAAATGCCCTGTTGTTTGGAATTCTAAGACGTAGATTTGAAATTTCCGAGAGAGGATGAAATCACTCTGCATTAAGTTTATGTTCCAGGGATCCTCAGCATCCCAGGGCCAACCTAGTTTCATCCCATCCCTATCTTTATGCACAAGACCTATTTTACCATAGCTGTTTGGCTTGCGCTTTTGAGCCATGCTGCTTTCACCTCTTAAGAACCAACAACAGTGCCCAAGTCTTTTTCCTTCAAGGACAGTTGTACTGCCTACCACTTGGTCAAAAATTCACAGTTCACTCTAGCATATCTCCTCTTGTTCCCCAGGCACATGTCCATTCAGCTATGGAGAACAGCCAGTACTCTCCTGCATGTGGAATACCTTCTGTCTTCTCTCTCACCTAATACCACTCATCCTTCAAAGATAAGCTCGTGAATCCTTTTATGATGAATCCACAGGCCTCTTGCTTCTCTGAATATCTGTGGCATCTATATCCAACTATTGAGCCATTTATTGAGTCACGTTAGTGTGGCAAGCACTACACTGGTCATTGATACACATTGGTGAATTAAAAGATATAATCTCTGCCTTCAGAGAAATAGCCGAAAATCAAGATGCAAGCAAGTAAAAATCACATATCATAATAAATGTTATGAGGGAAAGGAACAGGAGTCAAGCAAAGATAGAGAATATTTGGGGAGTGTTGACTTAACCAGGGAAGTTACTGATGAGGTGGCATTTAAGCCCTCAGCCATGCAAAATCCAACAAGCACAGCGTTCACAGCTAGTAGAATGTCAAAGTAAGAAGGGGAAACTCTGAAATAATTTAACTGTCTTAAGAGAAAACAAAGGAGAATTCCAAAACTCTGAACAACTCCCCCATGACGGCATAGACTGAGGTGGATTTATAATTGTAACATGGGTCTCCTGAATTCCAGTCTGAACTCAGGTTCCCATATCACCTTCTTCAGCTAATTATCTCATGTACTTTTGATGAGAAGAAATTCTGTATCTTAAACTTAATTTTGTTACAACAATTCTGCATATATAAAATGGTGCTCAATAAATATGAGCACCAATTATGATGGAGTTTCCCCCTGTAGCAGTATCCATGTTTTGCTTCTATGTTCTGGGCACTTCTACTACAGCACTCATAATAGTGGGTCAGTGCTGAACAGTATTATATAGAAACTGCCATGGCATCCACATTTCTGCCCAATGAAGAAATTCTTGTTTTAGCTTAGATCCAGTATGGATTCATTCTGCCTACCACTTGGAGCAAACCCTGATACATCTTGTTAGTCCAGCATAGCCAGAACATAAAGGCAGCCGGCCAGGAAACAGAGGACGCATACGGTACACAGGACATTGCTCTCGCCAAGCAACTCTCTATTTCTCCAGTGAGCTCATTCTCCATTTCTACCCATAACTCCGTAGTATAACTATTTATGCTCTTTTACCAAATTTCATTCTAGGCCACAACCAGCAAGTCCCTGACTCCTGAAACTTCATGAGAAAAGAGAAGCCCTCAGCTGGGAACCTCCCCCATTTTTCCCAACCCCAAATTTTCCTGTGTTTTCTATTTGCCTTCCCCTCATCCTCTCCCCCCACCCCCTATCACCTCTTCTGGTCCCTTACCAGTGAGGGTGTGACCTTTCTCTTGCCAAAGTCCAGGACCTCAGCATTTGTTCTGGATCACACCCTCTCATACCTTCTCACCTGTTCCAGAACCTCTGTCCTTCAGTTATCCCCTCTGTTAATTGAATCTTCAAACTCTCCCTCTCTATGGAGTCATTACCTGAGCATTCAAATTCACACTGATAACTAACTACCATTGTAACCAAACTTTCACTGATGCCTGTATTCACATCTAGCATCAACATCACTTCTATCTTTTTTTTTTATAGCCAAGCATCTCAAAAAAATTCTACATATTCTGTCTTCAGTACTTTACTTCCTGTTTCTCTATATTTTAAAGTTTATTTTTATTTATTTTGAGAAAGATATAGAGAGCAAGCTGGGAGGAGCAGAGAGAGAGAGAGAGGGGGAGACACAGAATTCGAAGCAGGCCCTATGCTGTCAGCGCAGAGCCCACTATGGGGCTAGAACTCACAAACCATGAGATAATGACCTGAGCTGAAATCAAGAGATGGATGCTTAATCACCCAGGTGGCCCTTATTATGTTTTTTTAAATTTCACATTGATAAAACTATTTTGATTATATAAAACACACGATTTTGATTATATAAAACTTTAATTGCTTTCAAAGATACATACATATGTTATCCAGGTGTTCTAAATCTTTCTTACCCCCATATAACAGTAGATGGTGAAGATTTCTCCAAGTTAACTGACATATGTCATCACATTGATTCTTTTTTAATGGTTATATAATATCTCACCATAAAAATGTAGCACAAATGGTACAATTATGTTGTGATAGACATTCACTTTATTTCCAGTAGGAATGAGGGGCACCTATTTGTTTCTTGAGGCCTCAAACACTGCTACAAACTAATATCCTTGTATATACACCCTTACATATTGGGTCCTTTAATCCTATGGAATAGATTTCCAGAAGTGGGAATGTGGTTTGGAGGTTCCGTATGTATTCTTTTATTTTTAAAAGATATCACTGGATCATCTTCTGAGATAGCTCCAATTTATCAGAGATTTATGATAATGCCCTTTATTCTGCCGATAGGTGCTCCTGAGTAGGGGCTTAAAAAGCAATAATTAAGATACTAAATTCTAGGCATAATTCATATATATGTGTTTGTGTGTGTGTGTATGTGTGTGTATTTATATTAGTTCTTTAAGTAGAGACCCAATGGGCTGAAGGAATTTACCCAAGTAGACATCATTTATCAATAGAAAAGCAGTGATTTAAGCCCAGGCTATCTGGTTTCATAGACCATGTTCTTGATCTTGTGCTAATTTTGTTCTAACTTGTTTGCCAGTGTGATGGATATAATGTGATATATTCTGTTCCTTTGATTTCATTTATTTCCTGAATATTAAAATGATAGAGTTCCTTATCAAATATTTATTTCTCATTTAGATCTGTTCTTTAATGAATTATTTCTTCATATTTGTATCAGGGATTATTGGGGCTGACTTTCACAGAAAGCCCTATTAAGAGTGATATAACAAAACTTATTTTTCTTTCATATAAAAAAAGTGTAGAGGTGAGCAGTCTAGCTTAGAGCATTCCAGCCATAGGTCACCAGGAATCTGGGCTGCCTTGAGTTCTCTCCTCACCCCTTCTTAGGATAGAAACTCATCTCAGGCTCACAGGGTAGCTGCAGAGCTCCAGTTAATAAGAGAAGAAAGTCAAGTGCAAAAGACAAAAAGAACTTTCTCATAGATTCACACAGAAACCCATGCTTATGCCTCCTTGACAAAAACCACAGCATAAGGACATGAACTACAGGGGAAAATACAGCTCTTTAGCTGGATCCAGGATGCCCTGAATGGAATTAGCGGTTTGGTAGTAAGGATGGGGGAAAGCACAGGCATTGGGTGGAACAACTGGCCTTCAAAATAATATTCTTTGCTCATTTTTGTTATGAGTTGGTTTCTTATTATGAATTTGTAAAAGCTTTTTCTCTGTGCAGAAATTAATTCTTTATTTGCCATCTGCTTTGCATATGTTTTCTCTATATTTCTTTTGTCTACAGACTCATTTACTCTTTCAAGAATTATTTAGTGAGTCCCTTCTATCAGGCACTGCTCTATTCTAAGCACTAAGGATGCAGTAGGGAACAAAACCAACAACAACAAAAAAATCCCTAGCGCTTACATTCTAGGAGGAGAATACACAGACAGAAAAAAAAGCAAAAGTCAGGGGATGGTATGTGGTAAAAACTCTGATGAAGAAAAATAAATCAAAAGAAGGAAGATAGGATTGCAGAGATGCAATTTTAAGTAAGAATGGTCAAAGTGAGCCACTGAGAGGGTGACATTTGTGAGAAGACCAGAAGGAGAGGAAGGCATATTCAAGTCATCAAAATATCTGCAAGAAGATATTTCCAGAAAGGCTGTGTTGGAGAGCTAGGACAGTGTAATAGAAAACGCATTCCAACTAGTTAAAAGGAGCATAAAATTTTGACTTTTCCTCCTGTTGATGTGGATATCATTGGACAGTTTTATGTGAAGTTATATAATCTGACTTACATTTTAAAAGGATTATTCTTCCTGATTTCAAATTATACTATAAAGCTGTAGTCATCAAAACAGTATCAGACTGGCAGAAAAACGGACACATAAACAAAGAGAACAGAATCAAGATACCAGGCATAAACCCTTGAAAGTATGATCAACCAATATTTGACAAAGGAGCCAAGAATACTCAATGAAAAAAAGACAGTCTTCAATAAATGGTGCTGGAAAAACTTGGATATTCCCATGTAAAAGAATGGAATTGGACCCATATCTATGCCACTCACGAAAAAAATTTCACTCAAAATGGATTAGAGACTTTAAATGTAAGACCTGCCACCATGACATTTCTAGAAGAAAATATAGGAATAAAGCTCTTTGGCACGGGTCTTGGTAGTAATTTTTTGAAAATTATACCAGGCACAAAGCACAGGCAACATAATAAAAAATGAACAAAGGGGACTACCTCCAACTAAAAAGCTTCTGCACAAGAAAGCAAATCATCAACAGAGTGAAAAGAAAACCTACAGAATGGGAAAAAATATTTGTAAACCATGTATCTGATAAAGGGTTATTATCTAAATATACAAAGAATTCATAAAACTCAACAGCAAAATAATAACAATAACCCAATTTAAAAATGGGCAAAGGACCTGTATAGATTTCTCCAGAGATGATATATGAGAAGACACTAAACATCATTAGTCATTAGGGAAATGCAAGTTAAAACCAAAATGACTAAAACGATATATTACCTCAGGTTTGTTAGAATGGCTATTATGAAAAAGACAAGAGACAGTAAATGCATGGATGTGGAGAAAGAGATACTCTTGTTCATTTTTTGTGGTATTATAAATTAGTACAAATACTATGGAAAACAATATGGAGGATCCTTTAAAAATTAAAAATAGAACCACCAAATTATCCAGCAATTCCACATCTGGGAATATCCAAAGGAAACCAAAACACTAACTCAAAAAGATATCTGTACCCCAATGTTTATAGCAGCATTATTATAATATCGGGTGTGGTATTAGAGGGAGTCAAGGGGGAAGAATCTTAAACAGGCTCCACACCCTGCACAGCGCTTGACATGGGGCTCAGTGTCACAGCCGAAAGATCATGAGCTGAGCAGAAATCAAGAGTCAAATGCTCAACCAGCTGAACCACCCAGGCACCCCTAACAGCATTATTTATAATTGCCAAGATATGAAAACAACATAAGTGTTTATCAATGAATGGATAAAGAAGTTATGGTATATGTATATAAAATGGAATATTATTCAGCCACAAAAAAGTTAGGAAATCCTAACAATATGGATGGATCTTGAAGGCATCATGGATAAGTGGAATAATTCAGTCAGAGATGGGCAAATAGTATATGATCTGATCTCACTTATAAGTAAAATCTAAAATAGAAAAAAAAAGGATCAGAGAAAAATACATCAGACTCGTGTGTACCAGAGGTGAAGGGTGGGGAGGGGGGAGTTAGAGAAAGGCAGTCAAAAGATACAACTTCCAATTATAAGATAAATAAGTACTGGGGATATAATATACAACATGGTGACTATGGCTATCACTGCTGTGTGACATACAGGAAAGATGTTAAGAGTAAATTCTAGAAGTTCTCATGGCAAGGAAATATTTTTTCCTTTATTTTCTTTTCTATTTTTCTTACATATATATTCTATTTCTTATATATATATTCTATTTTCTTATATATATATATATATGAGAAAATGGATGTTAGCTGAACCTAATGTAGTAATCATTTGACAATATGTGGAAATCAAACCATCATGCTGTATAAACTTACATGGTGACGTATATTATTTCTCAATAAAATGTATACAAAAGGATTATTCTAACTATGTGTTAGAATAAAGGAAAGGATACAAAATAGGAGGCTAGTTGGGAATTTATAGAAGTAACCTACATAGGAGTGTGTGAATGAATGACAGGGGGTTCGATTCTGTGCATACTATAAAGACAGATCATCTATGTTTACCGTTAAATTGCAGGTGGGTTGTAATTGAAGATAGCTCAGAACAACTCCAGGATTTTTCACCTGAGCAATCAGAATGTTAGAGTTACGAGAAATTGTGTTAGGGAAATCTGTGAATAGAGTAGACTAAAGGAAAGGAGTGCTGAGAATCTGGAGTTCAGGCCAACAGTTAGAGCTGGATATATAAATTTCAGAGTTTTCATTAGATGTTTTCCAATGTGATGAGATTAAAGGAAATCTAGACCATGAATATAGTTAGAGAACAAAGAGATCCAAAGGCCTGCTAGTGAGGAGGAAGGAAAAACAGAAGAATAGGAGTGCTCTACCTGAAAGAATAAAACCACTTATATCATCTTAATTATCATCAATATGCTAATGACAACCAATTTTGTAACTACAGCAAAGGTGTCTTTCTCCCAGCAATCAAGATGCTTCCCTACATCTCCAACTTAACATGATGAGATCTTTATGCTACTTTTATTTTATCCACCTCTCCAAACTCCTCCACTCCTAGGTTTTCCCAATGTTTCATGCTGATGCTTCCAGACTATAGTTAAGCTCCTTCTTGTCGTGTTATCATATTTATCCAAGAAACTTTACCTTTCCTTCATGATATACATTCTTTAAATAAAAGTATATATTCTGCAGAGTTCACACATTTCCTCTTATCTTCATCTTAACTTTTCTCAGAGTCTGTTTTCCAGTTAGAGGATTTTTCTCAACTATTTTTCCAAGACCAATACTCGAAAAATCTTTTGTCTGAATTATTTTTATGTGCACATGTCTATATTTCACTATAATAAATCAATGATGTCATGCATGGTTTAGAGTTTTAGGGTTGTAGCACTGATGTCCTCTGTAATTGTTACATGTACAGATTGTACAATGAGCAAACATAGATGTTTTTCAATATATTTACCATTATTTATCAAAAAGATATGAAAGAGGGGCGCCTGGGTGGCTTAGTCGGTTAGGCATCCGACTTTCGCTTAGGTCATGATCTCACGGTTCGTGGGTTCGAGCCCCGCGTCAGGCTCTGTGCTGACTGCCAGCTCAGAGCCTGGAGCCTGTTTCAGTCTGTGACTCCCTCTCTCTCTGACCCTCCCCTGCTCACGCTGTCTCTCTCTCACTCTCTCCTAGAAATAAATAAAAAACATTAAAAAAAAACAAACCAAAAGATATGAAAGAGAATCAGAATAGGAGATATCTCAGCAGAGATATTAAAGTTCTCCAAGACTGGAGTCTCCTGGGTGGCTCATTCGGTTAAGCCACTGACTCTTGGTTTTGGCTCAGGTCACGATCTCATGCTTTGAGTTTGAGCTCCTCATTGGACTCTGCCCTGACTGTAAAGCCTACTTGGGATTTTCTCTCTTTCCCTCTCTCATTGCCCCTCCCCTGCTCATGCTCTTTCTCTCTCAAAACAAATAAACAACAAAATTTTTTAAATTCTCCAAGATTGAAGAAGGTGTAACTTTCGAGATCTCAATTCTCCTTTCCCATTCATGTATCATCTCCATGGTTCTTCTAGCAATTACATCTCTCAAGAGGAGCTGCATGATCTCCTGTGGTGCTCTATTTCAACGTTTGTGATGTCTGTTCTAATTTTCTCCATACACTGACTGGTGTCCTTCATTTTCTTACATTCTCTGCCACCTTGTGACTATCCTGAATTCTTATCTTTCTTCATGATCTTTCTAATTAAGTGCCTACTGCTAGTTGGCTAATTCAGTACACTTGGTTTAAACTCCTGATGGAAGGAATCTGGTTAACTCAGTTCATTTTCTCATATCCAGCAATTGTTTGTGGTTTTTCTTGCAGCCAACACATATGTGTTCCTTCTCATATTTACAACTGTGGCACTGAGCACATGCACAATTCTCTACCTACCTCTCCCTCTCCCTTATAAGAGTATAAACTTCCCTGGGCTCCTGGGTGGCTCAGTCAGTTAAGCGTCCGACTTTGGCTCAGGTCATGATCTCACGGTTCATGGATTTGAGCTCTGCATTGGGCTTTGTGCTGACAGCTAGCTCAGAGCCTGGAGCCTGTCTTCAGATTCTGTGTCTCCCTGTCTTTCTGACCCTCCCCTGCTCATGCTGTCTCTATCTCTCTCAAAAAAAAAATTAAAAAATAAATAAACTCCTTGAGAGCAATAGATCCATCTTATTCACCATTGTACCACCTGATATTGTGTATAGGAGAAATATAATAGTGAATAAATCAAAAGGAGTGAGCTTGCCAATCAAGTATCAATGGGAAATAAGGTTAATAAAGTCATAAAATAAGAAATCAGGAAGAGAAGAATAGAGATGCTATGTAGATAAAATTATTTAAAATAATAATAAAGTGTCCAGGAGGAGGGAATAAAAGTTAACACCATAAAAGTAGCCTAACCAAAGGAACCTTACACATGATCTCAACCTTTCTTCAGAAAAAGAAATGAAAGATGGTGCCAAAGGGTTTTTGCCTAAGCAATAGCATGGAAGTGAAGAATGGAGAACTGTATTAGCCCCAACCTCAAACTACTACAAACAAGTATAAGATGAATTCAATATGTTAAAAATATTTAGGAAAGAAGCATTGGTCAATTTGACCAGCACTTTTGTGTTAATTAAGTAATTTTCTGAGTCAAATGTTCATACCCAAGGAGTCTGGTTTGAATCACAAAAATATAGGGAGCCAAGGCATGTTAGGCTCTAGGGGAGACAAAGGGTCAGAAGGTAAATCATGCCCCAGACTATTAACAAGCCAGAATTCACTCTCATGGACCAATATCAGGTCTTAAATCAACCAACAACTTTCAAGACATAGGAAATTTAAGGGAACAGAACAAGGTCCTGTCCTGGCTGCTAAACATCTTGGTTATGCATCTTTTCAAAAATCCAGCAAAATTTAATTCTGCTACTGAAAAGTTCATAATAATAAAAGGAAACACACATTGTTTTTGCTATGTATTCCAACTGGTATGAAAAACAAAAACAAATTAATTTCATGGAACTGAATTTCCGATGATATTGAATGCAGCCTAATATAATTCACTATATATGATTTTAAATGACATTGCTAGATAGTATGATATTCTATTGCAATAATATTAGATTTAATCTGCTTTTTCCTTAGATGAGTCACCTTGATATGTATGAAGTATAAATAGAAAAAGCAAAAGTTTAGGTAACATTTTAACTACTCTTTTACTGCTAAAAATAAGTTGACTTTCTTTTTCCTTCCTTCCTACCCTCATTTTTTGTCTCCAAATTTTTCTTGAGTTTACTTAGAGAATAATTCAGGTATCTGAACATTTCAAAAAGCTCTATGCAATGGGTTCCCACTTCTTTGTTTTCCCTGTTGTCACATTTGCTTAAAAGGCAAATTCTGCCTTTTGATGGCTGTGTGTTTCCAAGAACAGACTAGCCTTGTGTTTGCTGCATCACTGTATTTATGACCACCATGCTTCTGTTGACCAACTTCATGAATTTTCATAAGCTCTCCTTAAAAATAAGGAGAGCTTATTTTTAAGCTCTCCTCCCTCATCTCCCTTTTATGGTCCTATAAGTATTAGGAAGCCCACATTTCTTCTGTTGAAGCCCATCAGATTTTTAGTAGTGTCCTTCATAACACATGTTTAAAACATAGCAAGCCTTCAGTGCTCATGGTTGATCATTAGATCTTCCTTTAATTCTCTTGGAGATCATTACTAGAAATGACAGTTTATAAGTAGATTCTCTGCAAGATTATTGACTATAAAAGTGTAATTATGTAAGGGCCTTTTCTCTTAATAACTATTCTGATTATATACTTTAACATAGATAATGCAAAATAATGTTTACTTCTCTTAAGTAATAAATCATAAAATGTCATGATGCAGAGATTTTAAGTTATGAATTTCTTCCAGAACTTTTGATTGGCTACTACACTTTGTATCTCATGATACATACTCTTGGCATATGAAGCTAGAGATCAAGAGGTTGACATTTTTCATGAATAGACCATTCTATTCCTTCATTTTAAATTAAAATTTGTCACTAAACATTTCAGATGGGAAAAAATTAGCTACCTGTATAAGGCCATTTATCACACCACAACTATCAATATGACCAAAGGCTGCTGAAGACTCTCTACTGGAAGTTAAGTTCAAGCCATGAGCTTCTGATAAAAATTAGATAGCACTCAGGGGCATAGTATGTTGATGAATAGAGGTGGATATTCCAGTCGTAAAGGCACAGAAACTACTCCAAATTAAGAGTATGAAAAAGGATCCTATTCCCTATGATTATGAAAATAAAGATCAGGTGTGGAAGAAAATAAATGAAGACTGGGCAACATTTTCAAATACCCACTTGTTTGAGAGTATCCACTAAACTATGAGAGGCCAAAGGAGATCTATTCTATATCACTGCATTATATTTAATATGGAAAACATTTCAAATGGCCAGAAACATATTAGACATGCATTACTAATTAGAGTTGCACACAACTATGCAAAAAGTTCTAGGAAGTTGTCAAAATGACTACAGTGACTGAATTAGGTAGAATAGTCTAAAACAACCCCCTAGAAGAGGAGAGCCTAGGAAAGGGTTTTCAATAAGTTAGTAAAAGTCAAAGAGCAAGGAGGACCATGGAAACGGAGCAGTTGCCATATGCAAACTTTAGGAGGCAGGAGTTTGTGGTCATGTCTGGGATGCTGCAAACATTAGTTTGCCTACCTGTCAATTCACAGCAGTAAGAATTAGAGACCTGATGGAAACTGTATTCCCATGGAGTCCTGTGGTTTGGAATCTCAGGGCAAAAAAGCAAGGCCTGGCACAAATTTTCATGAGGTAAGGATATGTTAGATGGAAAGATTCATGGTTGAATGAATGGAAGCAAGAAAACTAATGTTGGCAGACATGCCAGGTATAGTGCTGTGTACTTTTATCTATGTGACCTAATTTTATCATTCAACTCTAAAATTTATGTTTTATCCCATTTTTGAAGATGAGAAAATTGAAACATAGAGAGGATAGTTCCAAAGCCAAAGAGAATTTGTGAGATTGGGAAAACAAAGATTTGATTGTAGAGTTAATTCCTTTTTTCTTTTTTTATATTATGCCTTTAAATGCTATCTTTAAGCCTTAAGTAAAAGAAAATTATTTCTGGTGGCTCAGTAGGTGAAACATTATTCTAGAGCTGAAAGGGTCTCCCTACTTAATGTTCTTTTCTATTCCTTCTCTCATCTGTAGATTGACTTGTCTGTTTATTGACTATGACTACCACAGGCTTTCTGCTTGTTTATTTGCTTGAGAACGGCCATTGTCTTGGGTCAATGACCCAACTCCTATGCAAATATTATACAGAGTCTTTTAAGTATCTTCTTTGGAGGTGGTCAGCCAGCAAGGCCAACTGTATCATATGTTATTTATCAAGGCAAAATTATATGGCTAGCAAAAAAACAAGAGCACACAAATTATAGAGAGATGCTTATATCTTTAAGCCAATACCCCACAGCACACTGTTTTCCTTCTGAAAAACAGGTATTTATTCACATAATATTATGCTGTGAAACAAAAAGGAATCGGAATTTATAAGCTAATTGACTGGAAATAATTACAGCCAATAAAGCAATGAAGTCTATTTGTTTATTCTTTTCCATATGTAACCTGACCTACATGTTTAAAAACATAAACTTATTTTAGCATTTATTTGTAATTATGGCATTATTTATGTTTCTGTCAACTAACTTTTCATGTTCTACCCCTTTGTTTTTGCTAAGATTATTGACAAACCAATTCTTACAGAGTGCATATGTGTTGTTTCCCATTTGCTCATCTCTGACATTAACATAACTAATACATTTTAAAAATAGCATTACTCTCCATTCACTGCCATAACACATGAACCTCTCATGATCAAATACACATCAAACATAGATCTGTCAGCTGAAGATTAGGTAAATCCAGTCATACCCATTTTCTTATTATAATATGGCCAAGGCAACAAAAACTGATAGGTAGCTGTTTCTTAGACAAACATTGTTTCCAAGAGTATTAACGTTTCTTACCACTGAACAGGTTCAGTATAAAAGGTACTAAAATATTAAAATACTAAACTTCTAGGTACACTTTGACCTCTAAGAAGGAGTCTGTACAATAGAAGTTATTTCTTCACTTTGTTCTGAAAAATGAACTAGGAAACAAATGCCTTGAAGAATCATTTCCGGAGGTACAAAGAACTCTTCCTCTACCCTGAATCCTCCCCTTTATGAGCTTTAGTTTTTAACATATTGATGCAATGCAATGCATCTATCTTTGTTACCCTCCAAATACAATTATCATTGTGCCATGGACTATGCTAAATCCAGGAATAAAAAGCAAATCTGACACAACTTCTGCCCTCAAAGAGTTTACAGCTTTGTGAAGAAGAAAGTCAATAGACACTTTTTATTCCTATTTTGTTGTGGTAAGGACACAACATGAGGTCTACCTTCTTAACATTTTAACTGTACAATATAACATTAATTATACAACCATATGTTGTACAGATCTCTAGAACTTATTCTTTGCACAACTAAAACTTTGTACCATTTGATTATTATCACCTTGTTTTCCCTTCCACCAGGCCTTGGCAACCACCATTCTACTATCTGCTTCTATGGGTTTGACTATTTTAGGTTAGTAAAATCATACAATATTTGTCTTCCTGTGACTAGCTTATTTGACTTAGCATTATGTCCTCAAGATTAATCTATGTTGTCACATATTATAAGATTTCCTTTTGTTTTGCTTTTTTAACTCATATTCCATTGTATGTATATACCATATTTTCTTTATCCACTTATCTGTTGATTGACATTTTCACATCTTGGCTATTATGAATAGTGTTGCAATAAACATGGAAGTGCTAATATCTCTTCTGATTTCAATTTTTTTCATAAATACCCAGAAGTTGGATTACTGAATTATATGGTAGTTCTACTTAAAATTTTTAAGAAGCCTCCATACTGTTTACCTTAGGAGTTACACCATTTTGCATTTCAAACAATGTACATGGGTTCTAGTTTCTCCACATCCTCTCAGTCCTAATAGGTGTGAAGTGATAGCTCACTATAGTTTTTATTTGCATTTATCTGATGATTGGTGACATAGAGAATCTTTTTATAAACATCTTGGCCATTTACATGTGTTCTTTGGAGAAATGTCTATTTGAGCCCTTAGCTTTTTTTTTTCACTGAGTTATTCATTGTTTGCTATTGAGTTATAGAAATTTCTTATATATTTTAGGAATTACCCCTTACCAAATATATAATTTGCAAATATATCCCCTATTCTGTAGGCTGCCTTTTAACTCGATTGTTTGCTGTGCAGAAGTTAGCTTGCTGTAATCACATCTATTTTTGCTTTTGTTGCCTGTGTTTTGGTGTAGCTGGAGACATCACTTCCTGATTTCAAAACATATTACAAAAGTTACAGTAATTAAAATAATGTATAACTGGCATAAAGATAAACATATAGACTAGTAGGACAAAATAGAGAGCCCGGAAATAAATGCATAAATATTTAGTCAACTAATCTTCGAAAAGAGTACCAATAATATAGAGTAGGAAAAGAATAGTCTCTTCAAGAAATGGAGTTGGGGAAACTGGATATCTGCATGCAAAATGATGAAGTTGGACCCTTATCTTACAACACACACACACAAACACAGGGAAACCAACTCAAAAAGGATTAAATTTGGGGGTGCCTGGGTGGCTCAGTCGGTTAAGCATCTGACTTCAGCTCAGGTCATGATCTCATGGTGCGTGGGTTCGAGCCCTGCATTGGTGCTGACAGCTAGTTCAGAGCCTGGAGCCTGTTGCAGATTCTGTATCTCCCTCTCTCTCTGACCCTCCCCTGCTCACGCTGTTTCTCTCTCTCTCTCTCAGAAATAAATAAAATATCTTTTAAAAATTTTTAAAAAATGATTAAATTTGAACAAGAAGCCTGTCATTGTGAAATTCCTAGACAAAAAGGAAAGAAAAACTTCATGATATTGGTCTTGGCAATGATTTCATGGACAATAGGTAATTTCAACATTATATTGTGTAATATAAAGGGTGCTACTTTTTCCAAAGTATCCTGTTTGGCACCCACTAATTTACATAGTGGCTGAGGATATTCTTAGTATGAAAAGCAAGTTGAACCACATTTACAGTTGGGGAGTTATACTTATCTGACTATCTGAAGGGAAGCAAAAATCTTGAGCAGGGCTACTAGTGTCCTTGAGAAAGAATGTATCATATGAACAAATGTCTGGAAGGGTGACTGGTTCCCACCAGCAAGTGTAAGTGTCAGAGGAAAAATATGCAGGCCCACCAGGCCTGGTACTAGACCCCATCCAGACTCAGCAAACTGATAGCATATGTGACCTTGGGAAGGAAGAATCCTATTATCATATGAAAGAACTCCATATATTTGGTAACATGTCAGGACCCAGTCAAACCTCTTGTGGGCACCTCTCACTTCTTGAGTAAACCCAGATGGAAAAGAGTTCTCTGCTCACCATTGTGGAGATTACTAAGCCAACCCATGTCCCTGTGGCACAGGGAAAGTAGCTTTGGTGACAGTTGTATCTTAGTATGGTCAAGGCCATTTTTTCATACCACTAGAGGTAAGCTCAGAACAATAAGCCAGATCCTGAAATTTCTATACCCTGTGAGAAGGATATCCAAAAGTCTTTTGAGGCTTTTAATAATGGCAATGGTTTAATCACGTTTATGTTTTAGAACAATCACTCTAATGAGCTGGAATGAATTAATGCATGAACACCTTAGCTTTACCTGAATCAGTGATTAGCCCAACACTGCCCTTTGTGCCTTGATCACAAATAAGCCAAGAAAACACAAACAGGTATGAGAGAGGATTAAAATTTTGTCTGTTCACCAGGGATGACCTGGCTAGGAAATACATAGAACAGTGAGGGTATCCCAGTGAGCAATCAAGCCATCACCAGTAAAAATTTTAAGTGTATTTTTGGGTGGGGTTGAGGAAGACAACATAATTGTTCAAAAATTGGGTTATCAAAGAGAGGGACTGCAATGACCACATGCGTTTGAAAATTCTTCCAAAAGATAAAAATGTCATGTTATATTTTAACCTTCAAGTATCTCCACTGGAAGGTAACAATTACAGTAGATGGATTATTCAAGAAATGATTTAAACACTTAGACAATAGCTTCCAAGAAAACATCCAGGATGGCAACCCATATTTTGGATCCTAACATACACATGAGCCAACCCAGCACTCCACAAGAGACCTTCTGGGGCCTTAGGTGACCTTCACCTTGTGAACCATGCTTATCCATTTAAGTTCCATAAATTTTCTCATAAAGTAGGTCCTTTCAAATGTATACCATGGGTTGGAAATCAAAGGAACATGCTTTGGAAAATAATTTTTGTGACTCATCTCTCTCTACAGGCTACAACTACTTTACCTTGATCCTTATGATGATGAAGTATGCACATATTACCAAATACTCAGAAGGTCTTAGATAGGCATAGTTAAAATGAGTTAAGGAGCTACTCCTATAAGATTAAAATACCATCCACAAATTCTGTGAGGGTAGCACTGAGGGGAAAAAAGTTGAATAGAGAAAAAGGAGATTTATAGATTTCAGCATTGTTTTCATTGCTGAATATATATATATATATATA